>NW_026606185.1:28422500-28430000 GCF_029834395.1 Sorex fumeus | reverse complement strand
CCCCACCACCAATATCCCCAGTATACCCCCCCCCTTTCCCACCCTCCCCCTGCCTCCATGGCAGACAATATTCCCTATACTCTCTCTACTTTTGGGCATTATGTTTTGCAATATAGACCCTGAGAGGTTATCATGTTTGGTCCTTTATCAACTTTCTCTACACATCTCCCATCCTGACCAGTTCGTCAAGTCATCATTTTTTTAGTGATCCCTTCTCTATTCCAGCTGCCTTCTTCCCTTTGCTCATGAGGCAGGCTTCCAGCTATGGAGCAATCTTCCTGTCCCGTGTATCTACTATACTTAGGTGACAGCCTTATGTTATGTTGTTTTATACTCCATAAATGAGCACCTGCAGCCAATTTTCAACTTCCCCACCCTAGCTTTGAAAGCTTGGATAATCTCAAACTCTATTTATACTAATGATATTTATAAAACACCCACATCCTTCTACAGACAGTGGCTCCATCTGTAGTGCCTCCAGCCCAAAGTGATAAGAGCCCAGAGTGATTGCTTGAAGATGGTCAGAAAACAAGGAAACCTCATCCTAGAGTTTGATTCTTAATAGAAAGAGGCCCTGGGAGTGGTGGGCTGCAGAGGAATTTAACCAGGATTGGAGGGAGACAGGCTAGGGTTGGAATGTGTGATGAGGGAAAGGTGTCCAGGTCAGAGGTATTATGCACAGTTCAAATAACGTATGAAGATAATCAGGAAGTGACTGCAAACCGGCCTCCTTGGGGGCTCATCAAACCAGCACCTATCCCCTGATTAACCTGGGGGTTCCATCAGCCATGTAAATTAACACAGGCCCACTAGCCTTGGGCCTGGAAGAAATCAAGCTGTGGGAATGTACATATTTTAATAAAAATTGAATATATGTCCCACATCATCACTCTAGGACTTACTCAGGTTTATCATTCTTATTGCTAAGTTAGTAAATCTGGTGGATTTGGGCAGGGGTATGGCATACTTTGTGACAAGAATTTTGTAAAAAAAATAAAAACATTTACTACTTCAGCTTATATTCAAAAAATATAAGCAAAAAAGCAGCTGGTGCCTCCAGTTCCTTGGGATATTTTTTCTTTTAATTCACATAACTTTAACAGGCTGTCTGCTCAATAGCAGTGGGTTTTGTATGTAAGGGTGTGTATTGCATGCTGCACTCTTGAATAAGCTTCATAATTCACATTCAAAACTTAGCTTCCATGACTATAACTCAGAAAAGAGAACTCAGACTTTAGGGAAGATTTAAGACTAAACTGGGTATGCGCTCACTAAGAAAGGAAATAGAAGTAAAGGAACTCTCCATATATATTTGAAAATTTTGTTTAGCATGTCAGCTTCCTACACATTCTCTTTCATGTCTTATCTCCTCTGAAACGCATTTAGTAATGTCTATCACCGCACTACCTGGGTGCTTAGGTACTAAAACGTGCTTTTTAAGAATGCAATTTAAAGACTGATAAATCAGGTCTGTTTAGCTCAGGGGAAAGGAAAGCTAAGTGGGGATTTAGTAGAAGGCAATAATATTCCTAAAAGGAAATCAGTTTGGTGCCAGTAAGCTTTTTGAAGTAGAAGCTAATTTGAAAGCATAGAGGTCATGACTGAAATGGAAGGCCGGCCTAGACTATCACATTTTAGCAATTTGAAGGGAAGTTTCTTTAAACACTGGAGATGGAACAGAGACTCACTTGCCAAAGTCAGCAATGGAAATACACTCAGGATGGTAGAGGAATTTTTGGAAATTAGGAACTGCTTGGGTAAGAGCCGCAAGAAAAGCAAATCCTAGGAGGCTCAGCAATTGTGTTTGTTGAGTATCCATTGTAATTCCAGGCCTTCATGGCAAAGAGATTTTCCCCTCAAACCTTAAATGTTCTTGTGTATCTGTTATCACTCTAAATTTGAAGCTTAAAGTCAAGAAGCAATTAATTCCTTTCCTGTTAGAGCAAATGCTGCACGCACTCTTCACCTTATCCCTTTCCTCACCCCAGTCCCCCAAAAGAAACAGGCCACAGGATATCATCTAAAATGGCGTATGTCAAATTCTATGCCGTAATACTTGAGGGGAAATAAAGAAACTAACACTATTTATTACAGAGAGACAAATTATAGTTTTGTTTCATGTAGAAAGTTTAGGGGTGGCAGCTTGACAGTAAATTCCATCAAAATCAGCTCTGCCATAATGCCATCATTGTTCTTCATTTTAGCGTAGGTTTAATTATTTGCTGATTTTTAATACCAGTCAGTCACTCCTAGCATCATGAATTAACTCTGAACCCTGTATCAGTAAAGAGCCTTATGTTGCCCCATGTTATAATAACAGTGCGATGCAGATTATAATTGCATCTATTAAGATTATATTGTGTATTTAGATTTCAAGCGACAGAAACACAATATTCTCAGGAATATAATGGTTGGAGCCAATAATCTGTAACCAATTGCATACTTTTCCTATTGCAAAATAAGAACTATAAGGATTACGTTTTAGAAAAGCTTATAAATCTGTCACCACTAATCTAATCTTTACAGTGGCTTTGTAACCAGTTAGAAAGTAAAGATCATTATTTCTCTTGCTCTGATTTTAATCATAACACATATTTGATATTTCATAACTTTCTTTTGTTCCATCAGCACATGCTTTATAAAGTGTACAACATTAATAAATAGAGGCATAATGAATGTGACTAATTGATTTTGGCAGTCAAAGACTGGCACACTTTTTATACAATAGGGAATTCATTCAAAGAAGCTTAACTGCTATTGAGAGCAAGTCTTCGATGCAGTAATGGCTTCTAATTTGGATTCTTTGTAAGGTGAGCAGGATGTTGTTATTCAGAGTAGTGTACCAATGAGTGGGTTTTATATTTTGTTTTGTTTGTAAGAATCATTTTCGAATTCTCACACTCATTTTCGAAATCTCATTTTTATAATAATAAAATGTTATGGTTTGGTAGCACTGTAGCACTGTCCTCCCATTGTTCATCAGTTTGCTCGAGTGGGCACCAGTAATGTCTCCTTTGTGAGACTTGTTGTTTCTGTGTTTGGCATATGAATACACCACAGGGAGCTTGCCAGGAATTCTACAGCACAGTAACAAATATTACCAAAGTCAGATACGATACGTAGTATAGCAAAAATCTAGCATCATTTTCTGTTCCTGATTTTGGTTCAAACTAGCTCAGTTTTCTTGTCCCCTTTCAATATTTTTGTTAGATTCACCTCTCCCTACCTGCCTCCCAAATAACCAATGAAAACAACTGCCTGATTTGGAGACATAATAACTTTATTAACTTGGAAGTACAAATGCCAAAATGCAGCTTCTAGTGAATGTTAGTAAAAAATTAATTCCATGAAACTCCAAGGGAAAAATAGGCCTGAGTTGTATGATCAGTCTTACCTTTAAAAATGTGAATAGCCTTCAAAACCAATTTTGCCTCCTTTATAAAATCTTTGAACACTAAATTATATTACACGGCTGCGATTTAATAGTGGACATGAGATCAAATTGGGTGTCACTGAAGCATTAATCAACCATGTGTCATTACAGGTACTTAACAACTCATGTGTTAAGCTTTGTCATTTGAAACCGGAGATAGTACTTACCAATAAGACTCATCCTGGGCTGTAGTTAGAATGATATAGAAGACATAAAGAATGTTGTTAAGGGCTTACAAGAACTGAAATTTATATTAAAATAACTTTTTTCTTGGCCGTCTGGCACCACCGAAAGACAAAGATGTTGTGTTTGACTGCAATTAGGAAAAACTCTAATGGGAAGTCAGTCATTTCCAGGCACAGTGCAATTGATTTCCCACCAATCAGAATAGGGAATGAGATACTCTAAGTCTAGTATTATTAAATTATTTATGAAGTCATATTAAATCTGGTCATTAGTTCTGGCATTTCAGGTTAGTGAAGATTTTCCAATCATGGTAATGATAGGAGCTAGAAAGAGTATATTGTGACATGAGAGTCCAGGACCACCTTTGAATGTTGTCATTAAATGAGATAAGTGCATTTTTTTAAATAGTGACAACCACTTCTAGGAGCATCTGTACCAAAAATAAGATATTGCTAGTTCTACAGACTAGCAAGTCATGAACACTTTCTTGTTAGATCTTTGAAACAGGAATAGTGCTTACTGGGAACGCTTACAGTCTAATTTGTATTGTGTTCTTAAAGAAACCATGGACAAATATATATTAAGTTTCTCTTAGAAAACATTCTAAGATGAAAAATTGTTTTATGATACTGATTCACTGATGCATATGCACAGAGGGAATACAATGAACATTTGAAAGGACTTTATTAGTAGATTGACTCTAACCTTTGAATGTGCAACTCAGTATGTTAAAACCTCATGCATGGTATCTGTCTAGATTCCACTCTCCAACCTCATTTCAGTTCCCTAGAATAGGTCTAGGACATTTGCTTTTCAAGATGCACAAAAACTGTAGATTCTAACTCATTTAGAGTAAAAGAGACACCACTTTTATAAGAGAAGTCCTTTGACCTTTCTGGCCTTTGGGTTTCCATATTTATAACCTAAAGGGACTGAACATATTGATTTTAAACTGGTTTTCATTTTTCTCTGACATTGATGGCTTTAGCTTTGTTCTTTTGTAAAGAATAGCAAAAGTAAGACAAATCTCAACATGAAAACTGCCTGCTTTGCACAAGAAAGCCATTGTCTCATCAATAACTTGAAATCTGGGACCTCTCTAGAACTCTATGACAAGTATTACCCTTTACCAGATGTTCACCCTCAGCAAATCAGTTTGTCACTCTAAGTCACTTCTTCTGTTCAAACACATGGGTTGAAAATACCAGTGCTGGGGCTGAAGAGATAGTATAGCAGGTAGGGTATTTTGCCTTGCATGCGGCCAACCCAGGTTCTATCCCTGACATCCCATATGGCATCCCACAAGCAAACAACTGTCCTGAGGATATATTGAGAAATATGCTACTTAAAAAGCGTACAACAATAGGAAAAGGTATATTGACCTAGAAATGTGTATCTTTTTAAAACCACACCAGGGTGCATAAAAACAGAAAATGGCAAATTATGTGCAAAAATAGTTAGATGTTTAAAAGAGAAGATTACACCTACTCAAAAGGCAAGCAGAAGCTACAGCCTGGTCCTGAAATTAGAATAAAGTGCCAGGAACATTTAACAGGAATATTGGGAAATGATTACCTGTTTCATTCCTACTTTCTCTCCCTCAGAGTAGAAATCTCGCTTTTTACATCTTCATTCCATCTATATTTACGTATATTTGTGTACATAGTCAGAGATTTCATGTATGTACACAGACATCAAGAGCTTGGGACAGTGTGGATTGGTTTGAGATGGGAGAGCTGAGAGCAGATTCTCAGTTCACACATGCCTGGCATTGGTGGGTCACACTAATGCAGTCACAGGATGGCGTATGTCGAGGGGACTGCACTTGCCTAGAGGGCATCTCAGAGTAATTGGCTTGGTGCTGCAGGCGGGGGTTGAAGTGTTGGGCACCAGTGCATATTGTATTTAGCTAAGGCACACGCAGTTTAGTGACTTGGGCAGGTTTCAAATCTTTGGGGGTGATGGAGGGGGAGGAAATTAAATTTATAGATCTTTAACTCTTCTCTCTTTCCTCCTCCCAATTTAAAATCAAGGTTTTGCTCTTGTCTATTGTGGACGGCTTTTTGTTGGGAAGTCTGTGCCTCTCCTGGTATGTGTTTGGGACCGGGTGCATGCTACACCTTTTCAGTTCCACAGGGATGGGACCAGATGGAAGAATTTGATTATCTAGCAGTAGAGGACCAACTGTTCAGTTGGATACAGAACCGGGAGAAAAGGGTTGAAGAGATCTAAAATGGCTGTCGTATGTGGAGCCAACAGTTTCCGAAGGGAACCAGGCAGGCACTGAGGTGTAGTAATGCAGAATCTCTTCCAAGTACCAGCTGGGGCTTTCAGGAGCCGCTATCCCCACAGCAGACACTCAGCAGGCTCCAAGCAGCTTGACTTTACCATATGTGGAACTTTTTATTCTCCACCTCACTCCCCAGAGGGATGGGCCACAGGGACAGGAGAGGCAGGTGAATTGCTCTTAATGCAGAGCACTAAATCACTGGGTTAACATGAGAAGCCTGGAGAGAGGAAATGGATCTGCAGAAGACTGACTCGGAGTCTCTTAACCTTGGAGCTATTCTGAGCACCAAAAAAGATGCCGCCTAATGTTTCATTAGGCTTTCACCTTGTGCATGCCCTCTTTTATGCAAGTGACCTTTTCATCCTTGTACATATTTTTTAAATGCTTTTAAAAGCCATTCAATACTCCAGAATGCTAACTGTACATTTTTTATTCACACAGAATCATACCTTTCAAGTAATGAGGGAGCTGAACAGCTCTGCGATCAGTGATTTGTGGGAATTTCTTGCTTTCTCTCTGTTCAGACACCCCCGTTTGACAGATGGGGCACAGAGCCACAGAGCAATCCATAATTCCAGTTTGTATCATAAATTTTTAGTCCCTCCTTCTCCACCAAATGCCTGCTTAATGGGAGCTAGACTCCTCATGCAACAATGTTGGCATGGATTGGTATAATTTAAGACATTTCTTCTTCTTGGCCTTAAAATCATTTTACAGTAAAGAGATCAGGGAGGGCTGATGAGAATTAAAATTAACAAGCTCTCAACTATGTCCAAAAATGACAAAAGTACAAATTTACTCAATAGGGTTTTTTCCCCTCAGAAATTGCTTAGGTAAATTTTGTAAATGTCTTCCAATTTGATTAAGTTTGCTTTATACATAAACACCTTTGTAGTTTTTGATCAGTGCATCTACGTGGCTCAAGAGATGTGGCATATTATTGTAGAAGACTTTAAATAGAAGATACTGAGTTTTGTGTTCTTTTAATTTGGTAAATTTTTGACTGAGCAAATGATGAGTTTCTCCCCCCTCCAAAAAAAATGAAAGTGGGTAAATGAAATGAATGTGAATTTCTAAAATCTCAATCTGTAAGACAAATCTTCCTGGTGAACTGCTTTGACACCATATCAATTATCACTGGGGACCATTTCCCTTGAGACAGTAAGTAGCATTCATGTGAACCAGGTTCACCTGTGTTGAAAAGGGAACAATCAGCCATCACTTTCTCAATACTGCAGGAACATATGTTGGACTAAGGTTAAAACAGCAGAAATATGGCCCTAAGAAATATGTACAATGAAGCAGTTTAAAGTTCAAGATTAATAAGAGAAAGGAACTGTAATCATTGTTTTCCAAGGCTTGTAGTATATTAGCTGAACATAAAACATGTGATAGTATTGTTGCTGCGTTATTAGCTGCAAAGTATTAGTTCAACTCTTCAGCAAATATTAACATTTAAACCAAGTAGCCAACAGTAATCATAAGATTGCAGGTAGAGTTGATGAAACAAATTATATCACAGTATAATTATATCACACTTTCTTACAGGACAAAAGCAAAACCTAATTCTGGGGCTAAAGAGATATTACAA
>NW_026606185.1:28320000-28417500 GCF_029834395.1 Sorex fumeus | reverse complement strand
TCTGTCTGATATTGGCCATAGTTGCATCTGTGACAGAACACACGTGGGTTCTTTTTATTTCTTATATGATGCTGTGTTTTCTCTGTAATATTATGATGCTAACTCTGGTCATTTAAAAAATCAAGTTACATGACTTAAGATACATAAATCTTGGGTCATTGATTTGAAAGAAAGCATTCTAGATCTGATTCTGTTACTAATTAACTAGAAAATACTGAATTATAGTTTCTTTTCTCATCTGTTTCCCTACTCACAAGAGAGGAAACTAGAGAAGGAACAATTGAGAAATTAAATATGCGACTGGTATTTTATTTTGATCTTTAAATTTATAGTTAAAATAAATAATGAATCTGTTTTAAGGCCCGGGTGAGTCAGGCCTTAGCATATTAAACCCTGCAGGCCTTATTAGCTACAGACTAGAAATCTGACCTAATGCCCACTATAAGACACAGCTTAAAGAACCAAACCAAATTATGATAAATATCGTCTTCTGTGTTTTAAAAAAAATCCAGTCACTGACTTTTCTCTATTTTAGTTTCCTTTTTTTATTTTTTTCAAGAATTACATTCCACCTAAAACCCTACCCAAGTTTGAAAGATTTTTTTTTTTTTACTAAAGCATCTTTTTCTATCATCTTCCCACATTCTTACATGAAATATGACCATCTGGACTTGCTTTTCAGTCTTTGATACTGTGTAGAAAACATTTGAAAATTTATTGCCATGTAGGAGAAGTCTGTTGAATAGATGATTGATTAATGAAATGGATGATTGAGTAATGGACTGGTGGATGAATAACATCCACGATTAAATTTCCATTGGTTTCACGTGTTACAGAAATAAAGCTGTAGTGTTGTAGAAGTTATTTAGAAACTTCGTCTTTTGCATTGTCATAGAGTAACATTGTGTTATACTGACAGAGTTGACTCACACTTTGTGATGAACCTCTGGTGAAAGAAACAGTCTTCTTCAGCAACAGCAGTAATTGATGGGCCCAGGGGCCACTCCCTTGTGATTTTCTGTCCAACTTGGCTGATGTCTCAATGCTAGGGCCCAAAGATGTGTTTCTGCTCCAGTTCCCAGGGCCACCAAGATTACGCCCGGGATGCTTCAAGAGTTGTGCGGTACTAGGATTCTAATCAGGGTTGTTTGCCTCTAATACCTGTGTTATCTCCTTTAATTCTTTACTCTTATCTTTGGTTTGGTTGGAGGTTATCTGATTTCATGGGTTGCATTTGCGAAATATTTTATAATGATAATTACCCACATGCATGAACGTGGGGCTTATGTCCTGTCAATCGTATCTTGAATAAACTGATAATTCATAACTTCCAACATTTGCTTTCATATTGGAGGAAAGTAATTGTCTTCTTCATGACCAATTGTAAAGGAAGGAAAATTGTTCAGATGAGCCAAAGGATAACCTGAGCAAGAGAGTTTCCACTTGGGAAATACAATTCACAGAGAAGCTTTAACTTGACTTACGTTTACTCTCGTGTAGTCCTAGTCCCCCCAGAAATGAGGAGTCTGGAAATCCCAGAGAGGGAAGCTCCCCTGTGTCCAGGAGCTGCTATTTATCATGTTGTAACCCGCCATCCTTGTTAACAAAGCGGTTGGGGAGTTTCAGAGGCCGGCCTGCTTGTCTGTCTTCTAGAGCTGAAATCAGAATATTAGTAGAAAAAGAGTTGCTGTGCCGCATTAGTCTGAAAACACCAAAGAAATCAAATTCTTTTTAGTCTTTACAACCTATATGTTCTGTATGTTATTCTGCATTAAGTCAGGTTAGCACCACACAGTTTTAGAAGTTAATGTTCTGTGTACAAAATCACATTCTTCCTTCATCCAGGAGGTTCTGTGATTTTCTATGCTCCAAATAAGCTCACTCTTTTCCAAAGAATTTTAAGTCAAATGAAATACAAAAGCTACTGTCTTCTCCAAAGCATCATTTCTGACAATGAGCGGTGGGAGGAGTTGAAGAAACACACCGTTTTATTTATAATCAGCCTTCATCCACAGTATTAGCCATTTCACCACACACCATGAACCTTGAAAGTAGCTGCCAAAAACCATTCCTCTCCATTGTGTCCATAAATAGTGGCAGTTCCCTGTTCTGGCTCCCCACACCAGCTGTCACATTCGATTTCTATGAGATTTTTCTATATGTACTTCCCAAATAACTTGAATGGCCTTGAAATGGTTTAAAAGTCCTTCGTGTTAAAGGCAACGTGTGCCAAACAAAACTCTCCACCGGACATAGTGTGTGTCTGTATTTAAAGGCAAAGATTAGTCAGCCTCTTTCCAGCAGGTGAATGGAGGGAGAAGACAAAGGGACAGTGACGCGCAGGGAGACCTCAGTGTGAGGTGCCCCGTCACAAGCTTTCATAATGAGTGTACAGCATATGACCATGAGTTATCATGACTGTGACCTGTCTCTGGAGGTCCCAGGCCACATCTGTATTAACAACTGCATCTGCTTCAGGGTAACCTTATTAGCTTGCCGCAGCTGAGCCAGAGGCCTCAGGAGGTATTAGAGCCAGTCCCCAGAGAAGTCTGGGACTTCTGCTCTCCCTAAATCCAGTTTGGTGCCCCAAATTTAACATCAGGACCTGATGAATTTTATTTTGAATTATCTGCTATAGCAACTCTCCCAGCAAACAACACAAATACACACGCTCCCCTAAAAATTGGCAACCTCCCCAAATGCCATCTCTAATTCCCATTATGGCATATGGCTTGTTTTGTTTCCTATGAAAAGCAGTGGAAATATTAAAAGAAGAAATTCTCACCTTGCTTTCTGTTTTTCTTCTCACTGTGGGAATGTAGAAAGTGCTGTGGAAAACACAAAACCTATGGAATACGTAAGTGTGAACTAATATGTGGAAATTTTATTTCTCAGCCCAACAAGAGTAGTAAATAAAACCCATCTGAATGGAGTGGTGTGTTAAGGAAACCTGCCAGTGTGTGTATGTGTGTGTGTGTGGGGGGGGGGGGGTGGAGGGGTGCAGGTGAGGGGCGCTCACACACACAGAGGCAAATGTGCCTATATATTTAACAGCATAAAATCTTAGAAGTGAGTTTTTGATCTTGCAACTAAACTCTGAAACAGAACTCTTCACCATTTGTTTGAAATTTCTCAGGCAATGTGCCACTTAACACAAGTCGCATCATTCATTCATTCATTCATTCACCTTTCTGGACGGTAAAAGTTATAGAAAAGCATAAATCACCAGGGCACACACCTCGGTCAAAACCCTAAAGGCAAAATTCCCACAGTGCACAGGGGACATTCATCTTAAAAAATGCTTTCTTCACTCTTCTCTGATAGGCAAAAGCTTCCCCAACTTCATTTTTCTGAGTTCTGCATTTAATGTTGCCTTGCCAGCAAAGATGGATGGAATCGCAGACTACTGAAATAACCTTTTGATGGTTAATTCAGATTATATCAATCAAAATTTCACCTTAAACCTTAAGAGGGTCCCCAAGGGTGAGCTGTCTGGTTGTCTAGGTTGTCTCTGTACACCCTCATCTCTCCATTTCTGATCCTCACAGTATTTAAGTCTTTTCTGAACAGATTAGCAATTAAGACCGTATTATTATTATTTGCTTACCTGTATGTTGTTTTAGACTCTGTAAAATACCTTGCCGTGACTGAGCATTTCACAAAGTTTGTCTCATTTAACCTTCTGTTGTTAAATGGTCTACAGTCCTGGCTTGTTGTTTGTAGCATTTTGTTTAGGGATGCAGCAGTGCTAGAAAGCCTGGACCTCCTCCTGGTGATATTTGTGGGCCTGATAGTTCCGTGCCTGAATCCAATGGTGAGGTGCTCAGGGACCCAGGTGCTACTGGAAATCTATGATCTCCCATTTGAGCTCTCTCCAGACCCTGCTCCATTATCCTGGTGTCATAGTGAAGAGACCAAAAGAGACAGAATAACTTGCCTGAAGCCACATATTCAGACCAGAGCTTCTCAGCAATTGCAATTTAATTAATCTCGACATAAAATCTCTATCACTTATGCAAAGAAGAGGCCTCTGTTTTAACACCTTTTAATCTTTCCATCCCCAGTTAAGGTGTGGCTTCTTTTCTCCCTCCCCAAAATAGTAAGTCCTGACTTTGTGATTTTTGTGCATCCTATCTCTTTGTGTTGCACCTTTCCTAGATGTTTTCCTCAGCCAGGAGCAAGAGAAAACTTAAACACTATGTGAATATCATTAGATCACTTTTTCCCCCTTCTCCTTCCTCCCCCTCCCAATATGCCAATATGTTCTGGGCATATTCAAATTTTGGGCAACATAGCAAGCAAATGTATTGTGAAAGAAATAAGAAGCACATTGTCATGGTACTGACTGCGTAGCTCACTTCTGAAATATACCCTGCCTTGTCAAGTGAGCATGACTTAATTGATAGTGATCAACTTCTCAGTTACCTTTAACCATTTTCTTGTAACTGTATCCTAAAGCAGCTAAACCAGCAGCATGTCACATGTCTAAGTCTAAGAGAGCTCTTGTGAGCAGAGGTGACCTGGCCAGCCCCTCTTGATGGGCAAATTTGTGAAACAGTTTTCTGCTCTGCTGTATGTTTGTGTCTTCTAAGTCTTTACATAGTTACTTGCTGTTTCCTTCTTTCATTTTTCTCTTTGGTATGTTCATCTCTTATCTCATTTCCTTTCCTTTTCCTTATTCTTTCCTGTTTCTCTGCCTCCTAAACTATTTTATGGAGCTTCCTTTTAGTGTTGTAGTGACTTCATAGATAGCTGTATTTCATTTTCCTCTGAAGATTCCCTTCCATAAAAACAAAGAGAAAAAAATTATTTGAATAATTAGTATTTCATCTGATTATGTGTTATTTGGAAAATGCGAAAAAAATGCAGATAATAAGAAATCAATTTACAACCTTAAGACTAAGAGCAAAATGATAACACTTTGGGGTATATTCAACCTTTCCTTTTTTCAGAATCTTTGAAAATCATACAAAAATGCATGTAAGCATGTATACTTGAAATATAAATGCACCTTAAATATAAATACATAATGCAGAATTTTAAGTGTTTTCTTCTTCCTTTGATAGTTTATATAACTTCATGGTCCCATGTCATCAGATATTTTTCAGATATATAATTAATTGACTGTTTATTGTTTGCCAGTACTGTTCTAAACAAGTAAATTAATTCATTTAACTAAACTGCATCTATTCTATGAGATTGGTACCACTCTTAATCTGCTTTTGTGTTTGTAGAAATCAAGACATATGATTTGTCAAGGCCACAAATAGTCTTTGAACTCCAGAGGTTGAATTTAAAGTTGGTTTGCTTCATATTGACTCCTTAAATTATTTGAGGATTGCAAAGCAGCCACTTCTACACTAACCATCATTTTTGTTAAGCTGCATACTTGAATAGTCTATAGAGTACAAGTTGTACATCTTAAATTTTTTTTTGTATTTTAAATAACAGTTTTATTTATTTTTATTCTTTTTTTAAATTTTTTTTATTTCGAATACCCATCCCTCCACCAGTGCCCATTTCCCACCACCACGGATCCCAATATCCCTCCCTCCCCCCACACCCCCCATCCCATCCTGCCTCTGTGGCACGGCATTCCCCTCTGTTTTCTCTCTCCTTTTGACTGTTGTGGTTTGCAAAAAAGTTAAGCCTGATTTTCAGGGAGAAACGTTGGATGATTTACTTTCCATTGAGCACTTTGTATATATAAGGAAATGTCACATGTTCTGTTTGTCTCTACAAGCATAGCTCGGGCATGCGGGAACCAAGACATCTCAAACTTTTACAGTATATCATTCATCTAAGTAGCATTGTGATGGGCATTTTCCTCCACAACACTCTCCATTTACAATTATTTCCTTAGAACAAATTCTTCAGAAAATGAAAGTACCTCCCTTTTTTAATAGAATTTTTTGGTCTTTTCATTAGGCTGGAGCGATAGCACAACGGGTAGGGCGTTCGCCTTACAAGCGGCCAACATGGCCAACCCGAGTTCGATTCCTCTGCCCCTCTCGGAGAGCCCGGCAAGCTACCGAGAGTATTCGATATGCCAGACACAGTAACAACAAAGTCTTCAATGGAGACGTTACTGGGCCCGCTTGAGCAAATCGACGATCAACGGGAGGGCCTTTACCTTACCTTTACCTTCATTAGAAAAGTTATACATGTCTTTATCCTGGGTGTGGGAGAAGACCCTTTCTTCAGGCCTTGATCACACTAATAGACATTTTTCTTTTCAAATACTTATTGTAAATTTTAAAATCCACCATCAAATATGCACCAATTGTTTCTTGTTTGGTATCTTAAAATGAACACTATTCATACCTTGTGTCAATTAACTATTTGCAATTTGTAGGGAGCGGAATTGGTGCCATAACCAGAAGTGCTCAAAGCTTACTCCTGGTTCTCTGTTCAAGGCTCAGTCTGATAGTATTGTGGGACCATATGTGGCTCTAGGGATCAAAACATATTTTCTGGGGCGGGAGCAATAATACAGCAGGTAGGGCTGCTGTTTGCATATGGCAGACCTGGGTTCAAATGCCAGTACCCCATATGGTCCCCAACAACTACCAGTAGATTTCCCTGAGTGCAGAGCCTGAGTAAACCTTGAGGACATCCAGGTGTAGTCGAACCATGACTCCCCTGCCCCCCCCCAAATATTCACCATTTTTTACTGCCACCATATAAAGATATATTTTAAGATAATGAGAAATTTGGTCATCAGTGTTTTAATGTTATTTTTTCTATTTGGGTGTTTTTTGGGGGGTGAATGGGAATGGTCTACCATGTAATGCCCAGGAAGCCAGGGGTTCTCCCTATGATTCTTGTCCACCAGGCTGATGGTTGAAAGCCATGACTGGAGTATGCAATGATGCCCGGGCACTGCCATGCCAGGGGTTGCAGACTCTCTGCAGTGGTGCTTAGGGGAACTCCAGGGCTCCACACAGTCATTCTTGGGAAACCACGTGGTTCAGGGTTAGTCACATGTCAGGTATGCACCTTACCCTTGTACTTTCTTCCCAGCCTTGCTGTGTCTTTTTAATAGTATTTACTATATACATGTTTTTAATTTTTAATCCATAGATTCTTTTTCAAAGTGCCATGTATATTTTAAGGTCTGATATCAATACTTTCCAAATTACAGCTATCCACAGATGCAAAAAATGCTTTTGCTTGAAACTCACAGTAGATATTATATCAAAAATTGTTCTTATATAGTGTACAAAATTTTAAATTGAGATCTAAATAGATTAAACAAGATCCAGTTTTCCTCATTTTCTTCTTGGAATATGTTAAAAGTATTTTTCTCTTACATATGTTTGTTTATTTGCAAATTTTGTCTCTCTGCTTTGGTGGGGTAACCAAGACTGAGAAAATGCTCACCTTCCATAGAAATCATAGATATGGATTTTGCCAATTTTTATGGTGAATTTCCCAGAAAAGAATGCACAAAGAGGAAGATCCTGATAGAACTGACTTCAGATAACAACAGGACTCTCAGTCTGCCTTGCTCCTGGACTAAAGGAATGTAAACAAATCCAGTTCATCATATGTTTAAAGAGGGTTTTGTGTTAGACAATTTCTAAAGCTATCTTTTAAAAACCACACACACAAAAAAATCATTCACTTTGTTATGCCCTCTCCTCCTTCCTTTCCCTGTTGTTAAAGTTGCGATGACTGGGTCTGGCATGGTTGTGGAGCTGACCAGGATGACACATCCGGTTGTGGTGTTGTACTCTCAGCCACAGTGCTCACTGAGGTGTGCCTGTGTTCATGCCTGGCTCATCAGAGGTCACAACTCCTGGCCATAGTGATTGTACATCTCTTCAGTTGTGGTAATCATAGGATTCCCATTCCTTTTTGTGGTGTTCACACACATGTTGCTGCAATGTGACAGAAATCATTTATGGCACCAGGGGTCTCAGAGTGCAGGGCTATCAGGCTCCTGCAGTTGAGCTGCCCAGTCATGCACAGGGCTTGAACTGGGGACTTGAATTTATGACCAAATGCTTTCAAGGCAGATGCTTGAAGCCCTTCTTCTGTTCCTCTTGAAGATCCTTTTGAATTTAACCTTCTTTGGGTATATCTGACATATTTCTTCTCCCCCACACCTCCTTAAGTTCTTTTAGGAGACGATTTGTTTCACCTTCTATTCTGACTATCCAGATCTTATTTGGGTTATTTACAAGTAATTGATATTTACTTGTGAATAATCTTTCATAAAATAACTAGGAGCGATAGCACAGCGGTAGGGCGTTCGCCTTACAAGCGGCCAATATGGCCGACCCAAGTTCGATTCCTCCGCCCCTCTCGGAGAGCCTGGCAAGCTACCAAGAGTATTGATATGCCAAACACAGTAACAACAAAGTCTCCAATGGAGACGTTACTGGGCCTGCTCGACCAAATCGACGATCAATGGGAGGGCCTTTGCCTTTTTACCTTTATCTCATTATATTTCAAATATTAGAGGGCAGATAAAGTTCTTCTTCCTTCATAGTATTAAGGATGAAGTTTCTAACCTAGCTTATAATTTGAATTTGTTGATTGATTAATTGTAGCACTGTGGCACGTGCATTGTTCATAGATTTGCTCGAGCAGGCCCAGTAACGTCTCCATTGTGAGACTTGTTGTTACTGTGTTTGGTATATCAAACATGTCACGGGAGATTGCCAGGCTTTGCTATGCCGGCGAAATACTCTGTAGCTTGTCAGGCTCTCTGAGAGGGGTGGAGGAATTGAACCGGGGTCAGTCTGGGTTGACTACATGCAGGGCAAGCGCCCTACCCACTATGCTATCTACTTTTGCCTATTCTGTATCCCTGCTCTTCACTGACACCTTTAGGCTCATTGGACCCTCAACCTTTACTTGGCAATAAAGTTAATCAGGATTAGGTCTACGACACATATAGATGCCTACTTCTGAACATTTTAAAGAGAATCCCTTATCCACATCCCATGTAAGCTGACCAATTTGTGTAAACCTCCTTCGTTAATTAATACTGTAACAGCACTTTCTGAACTTGTGTAGGTATTAGTAGTCTGAGGTCACACTATGTAATTTAATAATAGTGGCGGAAATGAAGTCTTTTAAGGAAAAGTTCACTTTGGATTTTTCTTCAATGACTTAAAACTATAATTTTACAGTCTAGAATACCTACATTTTGGTAGTGGGAACCAGTAGTTAGGACCTAGGATGTTCAAATGTGGAAGGTGTCTACCATTTCTGAGGGACAGCAGAATAGAACTAGGCATTTTCTTGTTGCTCATTTCTTCTTGTCACTGTTTCTATGACTTCTTCCTTTGACCAACTCTGACTTCTTGGAACCATTGATCCTAGAACTGGAAAATTCTCAGCGTTTTGAATACTATTTGTTTCTGAGCTTGTTCCATAATATTCTCACTATTGTTATTGGTGAGATTTTTGTCACTTCCTTTATAACTGTGCAGAGGCATGTTGGGGAGGAGAAGGAGGAAAAGGGGAATGAGGATGGGACAAAAGAAAAAAAATACAATCCTGCTAAACCTTTGAAGTGTTAGACAATCCATCTGCCTGTTTGAGTCTGAGGCTGAATCCCTTTTTAAAATGCATCAAATGTTTGAGTGTGAAGTTCGGGCCTGACAGCATCTGTGATGCTCTGTGGAGACATCCACACCGCAGTTTCCCAGACGCTGTCTGTATTCACACGAGAAGGGTTTGATCCAAAGGCCTAGCCGGAGTGGGACCATGTGGAGTTGAAGTAGACAGGTCGTTTCAACAAGGTCCTGTGAAGTCTCAGCAGCCAGGCCCCATAAAATCAGAGTGGGAAGAGCTTGAGGCTTTTAATTCCAACCTGAAGCCATGTTGTCAGGCTTCTCATTATCCCTGGTACCAGCAGATAACAGGAAAAAGGGCAAGCCCGAGCAGGCTTCCCCATGACTTCATAAGTCCTGGTTGTGATGGAATTTTTATGGACATCCTGGTAAGTTCATTTTTTTTTTTCATTTTAAAGCACAGGTTTTTATTAGAGAATAGTGGCAATCTGGTTTCCATTTACATGACTAAGTGAATTACTTAAAATATCAGAGTAGATTACATGTAACCTAAAATTTTAGCTCACTAACATTTTCCACACTGAGAGCATTAAACATACTTAGTGATATCAATAAATGTACCAAAATACATAATCAACACAGTTATAAGCACCATTAGAAAAATACACATTTAAAATCCTAAGTACCTCTGATCTTAAATGATTGCTTTACTATTTGTAGGTAATTATTTTTTAAAGATCCTATAGCTAAGGCTATAGAAGAGATACTTACACATTTTTCAGTGTTTGGGGGTATTTTTGGTCAAATTTCAGTAAAAGTAACATCCCTCATGATGGTCCTGGAGTATCTTGCAGAAGAGGGAAGCTATAGCTTTGCATTTTAATTATCTCTAGTAATTACCCTATTATCACAACAAAGTATTTTAAAAATAGTTAAAAGCTACATTTAAGGGTAGAAAAAATTAATTTACTCTTCATGAAATTAAATCTGCAGCAGATCTCAGAACCATGTGTGTAGAACATTATGCTCTATTTAGGCAGAGAGAGTTTTCTTCCACTAATCATAATACAAAATCCAAATTTTACAAGCTCTCATTAGTACCAGATTTGAAACTTTTTTTTAAAACTTAAATCCTCTCTAGCAGTAAAAGCATCCTCTTGATAATTGGTAAGACACTTACGGAAGAGCATTAAGTTTTGGTGATCACTAGAGTCTAATTTTCTAAATTGCCTTTGTAGTGCACCAAATAAATGCCTAAATGTAAAACTGTCTGATCTTCCAGATGCCTAGTGCCCAATCTTTTGAAAAGAATATAGAAAGATTCCACAGTATGGATTCATAAACATAGTACTTTTGAATCATTTCTTTTTAAGATTCTGGGATACCTATATAGGCCACAGAATGGAATGTTGGAGAGTTAGTTGCTTGCATGTAAAAAATAACCATTAGGTCATTTTATGCACCAAGGGTGCAAGATCTGCTAACCTCCACCCCACAGAAATGACTTTGCGTAAGTCTTTTATTTTTAAAAAATGCTTTCTTGTTTGTGTAACTTGACTCCTAAAGCGAAAGCCTCTCTAACTACCCATAACAACTTTATTAGCCTTTGGGAATGGAGTTCCAAGTATATCAACCTAGACCATGGAGTATTTTATCAAAGATTGTTGTATAATGTAAGCTAGCTCTAACTTTTAGACTAGCATGCCTGTCTGAAGAGAAAGTTCTGGTTCAACTTCTACACACTACCAGCCTTGACTCTTTTCCACTTTCTTTCTTCTACATTGCTCACCAAGCCCTAAGAGATGTGGGTAGAGAGAGAGTTGGAAGAACCTGTGAAAGTCTAACCCATCCAACATGGTGAACATCTGTAGCCTTTTTGCTTTCTGCTAAGAGCCTGGTCCAATGTTTGAAGCTCTGCCTAAAGTGTGACTCACTCATTATTCATTTATTTATTCAATAACCACTTTGGGGGGATATAAAAATAGAATACTACCTTTCCTCAAGGAAATAATAATAATTGAAACATGCTAATATCACCGTGTGTTATGAAGAGAGCAAGTAGTAAATGAGTGAAAATATCTGAGAGAGTCAAGAGAGGCTTTGTAAAAGAGAAATCTGAGCAGAATCTTAAATGATGAGAACAAATTCTCCAAGTCAGAGAAGTATATAAATATATAAGTCAGAGAGCCGAATATGTACAAAGCATTGAGTTAAGGAACTCAGGGAGCTTCTAGATATCTAAATCTTGAAAAAAAGAAAGACTTCAAAAAGTTTTATGTTTTGAGAAGTGGAGATAATCCTGAAATAATTTCATCAGGGGTAGCACCATAAGACATATAGCTGGCTACTGGGTGTGGTTTAAAGTGCAAAAGACCACAAGAAAGGAAGTAAAGAGCAAAAAAGTTTTGACTGAGCACTAGAGCTAAGACTATGATAGTAGAATAGGGAAGAAATAAAACTCACGGATATTGGATATTTAGAAATCATTATCCAATTGATGTTGATGACGGAATCACAGAATACACTAAATCTGTTTAAAATTTCCATCCATTAGTGTACACAGAGAAAAACAAGTCATTGTTCTACTTCAATGTCCTGTGTATACTTTACTACAGTTGAAATACCTCTTTTCTAGATTGTCATTCATGATCACCATCCACTTCTTCAAACTCAGCTCATGTGTCACAATTCAAAACCATCATTACAATTCTTTTGATATGGTTCCTCTGGCCCAGTGTTTCCAAAAGTGAGAGATACTGTCCCTTAGGGAAGGTACTAGTGACTTTAGTGCTGTTTGGGAGCAGGGTGCTCTTGGTGGGAGGCTAAGTGCTTTCTTTTTTTTTCTTTTCTTTTCCACAGGAAGTGGTTGGCCAAATAAGTTTGAGCACTCTTCCTAGGCTATGCTAATTCATTCATCATCTGGTCTATACCAGGGACAATATCACTTGTACACCAAAGTGTTTTGGTAGACCAAAATACTCTGCATCTCAGATTGCCTGCTATCAGTAGGTTCAAAAATAAAACAAGCCAAAACATTAATAGTTCTATGTGCATTGATGTCTAGCATTTAATGGAGTTGTCTGCAAGTGAGTCATTTTTAGCATTTTCTTTTCCCTGAGCACAACTGATGTCTTTGACTTCCACCATAGGTTACCATGGCTCACCCAGCTACCATTGGGTCTCATGAGCACCATTGATTCACCAGTCTTTATAGACTGCAGAGCACCCAAAACTCAGGCATTTCTTCCCTTCGCCTACTAGCCTTGAGAATCGTTCAGGTCAAGGGTGTAATGAGATGATTTTTTTCTTTTGGGATCACATCTGGCAATGTTCAGGGGTTACTCCTGACTCACCACTCAGGAACTACTCCTGGCGGTGCTCGGAGGACCATAAGAGATGCTGTGAATCAAACCCGGGTCGGCCGCGTGCAAGGCAAATGCCCTACCCACAATGCTATATTGCTCCAGCCACAAGAGATGATTTTTTTTTTAAAAAGAGAATTCTCAAATGTAATTATAGCTTAAGGATTTTAATTAGTGGTGTACAGATGAAACATACACTATTTCAAGATTATGTTCTTTTTAAAAGAGAAGAAGGGAGGGGCAATGTAGAAAAGAATGAGGGAGGGACAAGAAAATAGCAAAAGGAAGCATCAATTCTTTGAAAGATCAATATAATCCATTATCCTCAATGAACGTAAAACAGATGGCAGGCTAGGATGAATGTGACCAAAAACTTTGAACTTTATCCCAGTTCCAGACCACAGGAATATCCATCCCTGGTGAGCCTCATATCTGTGCTCAATCAGGATAACTAAGAAGGGCATAAATAAGTCCTGTGCAAATAATTATGTTGGGTCCACTTATGCCTCACATTCATATATGCCAGCCTAATTGAATCGAGTGTTTAATCCCAGGATTCATTATCTATTTCCCTATCTAAGTCTTTTTCCCATTTATATTTAGCACCCAGCTGTCCCCTCCTCCAAATGGTCAACTGTAGTCCTGTAAAAGTCTCAAGATTGGCCTCCCAGACCCTGAGCTTTGTGCGGCAGTTTTCTCAGTAGGGGGCAGTGGGATCTTGGTGCTTTTCCATCACACTGGATTAGAATCGTTAAAGAGAGCAAGAGAACAAACTGCAAGAGGGGGAAATGGAACTGTCCTGAACAGATACTCCAAGTAGAGCAAGGTCTACTGTTTAAGGCAGGGCAGCACACAACTGCCTTTTGTAGTAGTCAGAGTAAAGCGATAAAAAGATCAGTTAAAATGCTTGCTGGAAGTTATTGATAGAAAAATTCTTTCTGCACAAAAGATTATAAACAGAGTGTTATCTGAAGATGGATTTGTTTTAATTTGGCATTGATGTATTTGATACCTGGTAGGATCAAAGAAAACAGAATCAAAGGCAGAAATACAAGCAGCCCTGCTTCTCTGAATATAGGCCTCTTTTATAGATATAAAATCTCGGGACTGGAGTGCTCAAATTTATTTGTACTGATGTTTGTTTAAAGATCAATATTAAATAAATTGGTCTGGAAGCTATAGTCATAAAGCAGCTGTCGAACTAATGTAATCCCACAATGCCATTTTGTCTACTGCATGAAACCTGGTTAACTGTGTACTTCTAATAACATGGAAATCTGTTGAAAAAGAAAATAGCTGAACTGGATTTTCTGAACTTGGACTAAACTGCAATTAAGTGTGAAGTGAAAAATGCATGTTTATAAATATATATATATTAAAAACCAATCAGTTATCATCCTGAAGAACTGATGTTCAACTATCAAGAATTGGTATAATTAGCACTTTCTTATAAGATGTATTAAAACGCCTCTTTAAGTAATGTTTTTTGAATCTACAGAAAAAGAAATTTTAAGGCCCAGTTTTCACTTGCTTTGTTCATTGTTGATACAATTATTAGTTTTTCTCATCTGGCATTTGTTGGTTTTTATCTTTGTCACTGAAGTTTTTCTGTCATACTAGTACTTTATAAATAACAAATTTTAGAATATTTACCTTGCTCTATAGCACCAAAAGAACCAAAAAAAGAAAAACAAAACTGAAAGAGTTATAGGTATCCTAAATATGAAGCCTGTATGACCTTATCCTTACTGTCATTTCATGTAGATTATTTTTTTTAAAGCATTCGGTTTTTGGGTTTTTTTTTTTTAACTTACAAATGCAGAAGAAATACCTTCTGCCCTCAGGGAGTATAAAATATGGTTGCCCTCAAGGGACAAGATTTAGGTTTAAAGAGATTATCACAATACAATGGAATAGAGACTTTTTTAAAAAAAAAGTTTTAGGAGAATGCCAATATTTAGGGTCTAAAGAACTAGTACAGTTACATTCCAATGAGGAGGAACTGAACTGGGTTGAAATCTACCCACCTTTTGTTGTTTAGGGAAAGGACAACTGAAGACCATGGAATGACTTTCCATTACTACCCCAAGGAGATCTGGTTGTTGTTTTGATGGGTTACAGTTATGCTTAATCTGGCCAAGAAGAAAATATAAATCTGAATTACGTTTTTAATGAAGGTATTTTATAATAAAAAACAAATAATAGATTGACTAATATTCTTTCTCTTTTTTTAGAGAAATAAAAGTCATGGCATAAAATGTACCTCTATTTTATTCTTTCTCCTGCTTGTTTTTTTGTTGTTTTTTTTTTTTTTTTTAGCTCACTTGGTCCTGTAGGACACCTGGAAACACCTTTTCATTAATGACCAATAGGACCTAGTTATGTGATTAAGCAACTCTTTTGATTTCCTGAAATTTTTGTTCCCTTGCTTGGGAGGAGTGGAGATTAGGAAAACTGGTACTAAAGCCAGATTAATGATTGTAAATTCAGTCCTCTTTACTTGCTAGCTGTATGATCTAAATTACCAGATCTTTCAAAGATTCTATCTGATTCATGGAATAGTAGCAACTTAATAACAGGATTGTTTTAAGAGGAAAAGTTAGCACCATATGCAGTTAAAACTTTTTAAATAACAATTTTTGTGATCATTGCCCTTTCTAAATATTTATTATGTTAAAATGTCTCAAAGTAGTTCATTTCCACTTTCTACCTCTGCCCATGGCAGCAAATTACCAGGAACTATAGTGTTTTCAGAAGATTAAACATTAGAAAGGAATAAAATAGACCATGTTATTAATTTGTAAAAGTTAAATCAATTCTATGGGGAAGGGAGAATTCACAAGGCTGTTCATGTTTCTGAATGTTCTACTAGTGCATTTTAAGTAGCTGAGAATGTAAGAAAGTATTTACTTTTACTTTTTTTTTTTATACTCTCAAGCCTTTGTCCTTTCTACAAAAATGGGATGTGGGGCTGCTGAATATTATGCTATTAGAAGTCAGATTTGACATTTCAATCATTTATGCTCAACAACTTATTTAAGTTTAAGTCAAGTGGAATGTGTCCCTGGAGTATTCCTACCATTTTGATATGAGTAAAGTGTCATATAATGCCAGGCAGAAGATATATATTTTTCGGCTTAGTTTGAGTTTTATTGTTACTTTATAATTGGCTTTGCCAGTTTTAAAGAGTTAACAACAACAACAAAACATAGATGATACCAGAGGTCTAGGAAACAAGAACTCTTATTCTTCCAATCCTATCTACACAACAACTTATGGATATTCTCAGAAACGGGAAGAAGTTAGACTGATATATCCCATGAAGGAGACCTGGCTTTCTATGTTTAAAAGAAAGCGTAATGAACAATGACCAAAGAGGCCCTGCATGATATTGAAATTTCAGTGTGATTACAGAAGTCAAGGTTAGCTTCAAGCATAGTGTAGAAAAGTGTGCTTGTCCATAATCAGGCTGCGGAGAGAGGTTCTCTCGGCACGAAAGGGTGCAATCTTGAAGGAGTTCCACAGACAATCAGCCGCACCCAGCAGAGTTCTTGTGTGCTGGTGTCCTTACTAACACATGTGGGTCACACAAAGAAGAGAAAGGAACTCTTTGTTACAGGTCTGTGGGATAACTGAGTTTTATATGATATAAACGGGAACTCAACACTGCAATGGGTATTTTCCTAGACAATATGTAGTGTCAATAGATCTTTAGCCTTTATCTAAAGAATTCTAAAATATCCCGCAGTATTTTCTTGTTAATCCAAGTTTACCTTTAAATTTTGAATGTTTTTTATTTGAGTAGTTTCAATAAATATCCATTTTTCCAAATTTTATGTGTATCATCTTAGCCTTCTTTGATTTACAACCTCCCTTCCCACTCAAACTCCCTCCCCCAGCTCCCTGAGAGCAAGCCTTAAGTACGAGTAGCCAGGTGGCAAAGAGTTGTATTTCTTACCTGGGTTTCTTCTGTCCCTTCACAACATTCTCAAAATCCCCAAGTGATGTTAGTTAGCATCTTGATTTAACATCTTTAAGGATCCAACTATGTGGATCCAGTTTGTATGTTTCTACTTTTGTTAACAAAGATGTAAAACTTAAAGTAAAATTGCAGCTGATTGTACTGAATTATTACTCTAAGATAGATTCATCAAATCTCCCAGCTGTATAAGACAGGGCTTACTAATGAAGTTCCCTATCAAAAAGAAAAGCCTAATTTTGATTTGGCTTAGGTAATGAACTTCTTTTTCCTGGTGTGATTATCTGCATGGGGTGGCTAAAAGAGTAGCAAGAGAGAGTGCGCTCACAGAAGCATTATGCAAAATGTCTTTTGTCTCTTTTTGCTGGGATATATTAAATTTTCAATGTAGTCTATGTAATATAAAATTATGATAATGACTTTTGGCCCACTGTGAAGGCAGCTTGCTGGTCCCGAGCATGTGTGTCTGGCTTGAGCACTAGGGTACACTGTGGGAGTTGCCTTTTCTATTAACAAACCTCTAGATACCTAATGATGAATTTTCTTTCACCAAATGTTCTCCTTTTGTCTAAAATACAAGCATTTTCTAAATTGCTTTTGAGAAAAACAAGAGAGGCAGAGAGGTCTATGGTACTAACAAGGGATGGTGAAACAAAGCAAGGGATTCAGTTAGCATCATTCTTGTAATTATAAGCCAACCAAAAGGTTGTTTCATGTTCTAGTGAAAATATTTACCTTCTTATTGGTATAACTGATTGCATCACTTAGTAAAAGGACAAATTGAACAATTGCTTCATAAGATATTTTTGTTCCTTCCAGTCATATGAAATTTGATGGCTGCATTAATTATAGGTAGTTTTTACAACTTGCAGTCTCTGGGCGAGGGGGGTGGGGTGGGGAGTGGTATTCCTTTTCTTTAAAATTAAAAAAAAGTAATGCATAGGGTAATCAGAAATTATTTTGTTCTTATTTAGCATATTATACACGATTTTAAAGCTAAAAATTCAAATAGTATATATTCCATGTCATTTGATTTTTAAATGATGGCACTTATAGGCAATATTAAAGGTTGTTCTTCAAATAACCACTATAAACTTACTCTAAACAACATCTTTCTTACTCAGAACACCCCTAGAGCTGTAGTTTAAATTGTTCTCAGAGCCAGTTTACAAGATACACAAGAAAATCTGTCTCATCACCTTATAGTCACACTTTATCTTTTCTTAATTTTCCATCTCTTTATTCCTGAAGGCAAACATCTTTGTGAAAAATAGGACTCTTGGTTCTTGGTATTTATATATGACCTCATTTCTTATTCTTACCTTGACATTATAATAATTTTCCATTTAGGATTTCACAGTTATTGGGGAATTTTTTTGTGATGTCACAGAGCATGCATATGATATTTGCTAGCAAATTAGCATTGGAAAAAAATCCACTCTTGAATGCTTTGTTGGAAGTGCTGAAGAAGAGGATGGTGAAGTGTAGAAAATATTAAAAAAATGTTGACACTAGATGTGTGATTTCAAATTTTGTGAGACTTCAGATGCTTATTAAGTTCTCTATGTTAGTCTGTGTCAGGGGAAGGTCAGTACCAAGAATTTGCATCTCTATTGATAACAATGTGAACCTCTCTAGCAGGTGTGATTTTGTTTGTAGGCAGATTAATAACTTTGGAACTGAATTACCATAACCTATTAGAGTAGTTAATTAGAATTGCTTTTAAAAAACAAACTAAAGGATGCATGTGAATAGCAATCTCTTCAGTAACTGCCACCTGAATTTTATTTCTGGAATGAATAGAAACTATTAAAAAAGTGTTGATGAATGTTGCTGCTACCTTTCTTTGATAAAGGCTAAGGCTGGGGAAAAAGAAAGCCTGTAAAGGAGGTATGGAAATCGAGAAAACAACTAAAGTATCTATCCAGAGGCATTGGTTAAGCTCCATGGCAGTTTTGGTCAGTTGCCACTCTTTTTTTCTTGCTCCTGTGCTCATGTCTCAGGTTCCATTGCTGATCCAGTCTAAAACTTGGAAGTGAATTCTTTTCCATGAAAGTACTGCCTTCCTGGTCTGCAAAATAGAACTCTCAGGAATGCTTGAGACAGTGGGGAAAAGAAGGGTTCAAAATTAGGCCATGCATTAGCTAGCTTTATTCCACTGAAGTCTGCCAATAAGGAGGCCCCTTCCAGAGGCCTTATTTTCTTCACTTCAACTTGCAAATGAGAAGTATTTTCTGAATCTGGACACTTATGGCAACCACTTGATTGTTTAAAAATAATAACTTTAAAAGTTTGTACTGCTGCGTTGTAACTCAACACGGATGAAAGGACTTGAAAGATCTAGGAAATTAGTCTGGGAAAGTCCAAGTGGTGTCAGCCTGGAGTATTTGATGAGGTGCTGTGCCTGTGTGACTGCTCCATTGCTGCAGCCAAAAACACAGAATCCTTTTGGTCCAAGCTTACTCTTCCATATGTTCCTCTTTTTTTTTGGTGTGATGTGGAGAAGAGGATGGAAGCAGTCCTTTAGGAAAAACTTTTAGTGTTTAAGCTGCACCCGATGATGTTTGCCTAGCAGAAAGACAGTTCTTGGCAACGATTTTCTCTGTTTTTACCCTTAATTCCATGTCTGTGTTTTATCAGCTAAGCCAGACAGGCACAAATGAGCAAAAACTTCTTCGCACATGAAATGTTGGGAAGTGACTCCAGTCACCTCCAGTTGGTGGTGATGCTGTGTTAGAGCGATCATGGTGCTATAATTGGAAAAATGGGCCTTATTTTATTTATATTCATTAGAGTCTATTGCTGAAAAATATGAGCATGAAGCAGTCATTTACAGATAACCAGGGAGCCAAGAAAGGCTTTAAATTAAATGCACCCTAACCTAGGGACAATAAACAGTCTCCTGGAAACTGACCAAAAATCCCAAGTCAGATGACCGACAAACTCCGAGTTTTGGCAGACCACAGTGAGTGTAAACCCTGCAGTAGAGGTACAAACAAGGTTTCATCTTGGCCCAAGTCAGTCAGGCTTTCCTTCGTTGAGTCTGCCAACTTGGGATTTTTTTCTTTAGTTGGGGACTGTCGGCAGAATTTCAGAGTTCTGTACCTTAAAGAAAATGGCTCTTAGGGGACTTCCTCATTTCCAAAGAATGTTTTCTTTTCTAAATTCTAACAGGTCACACATGTGGGGTAATGTTAAACGGTATTGTGTTTCCTAGTACAGTTTGGCAGTATCATCTTGTCTTTGGTGCCCTTCAAGAGTAAGCACTCAACTTGTTTTTTTCTCTCTTTCTCTGACACAGACTTGTAACTTTTCTTTTACTAATCAGAGGGTGCCGAGATGAAATTCTTCCTTTCCATCCAAGATGTTTGCACAAACAAGCTCGGGGCTGCCTTTGCAACCTAATGTTGCTCTGGTCTTCCAAGAGCTCACGTCCACTTAATTACTGGGAGCACATTTCATTGTCAGCCTTTCAAGTTTCTTTTCCTTTCATCTGTTTCTTGAGAGGAACCAGTTCAAGGGAGACTCGGCACGGGATTGGGTTCATTGGAAGTTTCCATGAAGGAGCAAGTCCCTTTCCATTTGACTTTAGTTCATCTCACTGGATAAACATCTGAATGTCTGTTTTATCTCACCTGTGCTAACTGATGCAGTTGTGAAGCCTGTGTTACAGTTGAGTGTTTGGTGCAGGACTTCAGTCCATGGCAGCTACAGCCTTGAGTGGGCATCCCTATGGCTCTTTCTTCTGAGACTTAAACTTTGTTTTCCTGACTAAGGTAGCTTTAGGAATATAGTAGGGTTGATAAAAATGCCCTCCCCATCACTTCCCCTTTGTTGGAAGCCTTATCTTCAAGCGATCATTTGTCATTTCTATCAAAATGGCACTGGCCTTTTCCCCTCTGTCTCCCTATGTGTTGAAAATGTAGCCATTATTATCCTCCCCAGTTTTATGCATCTTCCAGATGATTTAACTGAACTGATGCTATGGAGGATATGCTGACTGGCACTTTTCCCATGCTTAATGTGTTAACAAAAGCCAATGGTGTCAGTTTTAACAGTTTTAGCTAAATTCCCACGACACTCTTAACAAATGCTGAAACCTCTGCCATGTCTTACCCTGACAGATTCCCCGCCGTCATCGCACACTTAAAATAAATGTCATCCCCAATCAAAAAGTTCACATTTTCTCTGACAATATAATTTGTTACTTTGTTCCTGCTTTATCTCTTTCTTTGGCACAGCAGTCTTCACTGAGAGATGTTACTTTCCTTCATGTTGGCTGCTGGCCTTTTTGTTCTTCCAAGTATCAGAGTAGGATGAGAAAGGGAAGCTGAGATATGCCTTTTTATTTCATTGAAGACCATAAAGAAGTGTGGAACTTGGGTTTTGATGAAGCTAACAAGATGCCGATGGTGAGCTGGTCCCAACATCTCCTTTCAGCCCAAGACCAAGCTGCTCTCTTACTTTAGAATTGAGCATTAGGAAACGGGAAGGGAAGAGACGTGGTCACAGAGAAAGAACTTGAAAAGACTCTGAAGTGGACCCAGGCTAAGGAACTGGCTGCCTGTAGAATAGATCACTTAGTACACAGTTTGTTTTCTCATCTAAAAGGGGTATGTGAAAACTAAATGAGGTAGTATTGTGAAAAGGGCAGTAGAAGACAGCAATTCTCTTCCATTGTGTGTGTGTATATCTTTGGTTTGGGGAGCCATACCTAGCAGAGCTCAAGGCTTACTCCTGGTTCTACTCCCAGAGACCACTCCTGGTGGGCTTGGGGAGTAATATGTGGTGCCACGGTTCAAAACCATGTAGGCCATATGCAGCCACAGACCCTGCCTACTGTACTATTGTTCTGGCCCTCTTTCATTTTTGATGTACCTTTCCTAGAGATGCTAGACTGTGTGACATATGATAGCTTTCTGGTATAGGCTTAAAATTTGGTGAGGGGAGGAAAATGTGGGTGTTGGGCCACACCTTTTGGTGCTCAGGGCTTGCTCCTGCCTCTGTCCTGAGGGATTGGGGGATTTGGGGGATTTGGGAGAATCATATGGATTGCTTCACCAAATCACAAGTTTCAAATATCTTTATGTTCTTTAATGAAATTTAGTGCCCTAACCTCTGCACTGTCTCTCCACCCCACCTCCCAATTTTTTAATTAAAAAGCGATAGTGCATTATAATGCTATGTTTATTATTTGCATCACTGAACTTGATCACTTGACTTCCTGTTAATCATCAATTTGCTCGAGTGGGATCCAGTAACGTTTCCATTTATCCCTGTCGTGTGCTAGTGTAGCCCAATGGCATCTGTTCATTCTAGGAACACGATCACTGAATAACAAATATATATATATATATATGTATATATATATAACACATATAACATATGCACACACATATATATTATATTTTAACACACATACATATATTATATTTTATATTAAGTTCTCCACTAAAAGACTTGTCATCTATCTTTCTATAATCATTTTGGGAGGCTTTGTGACGATATACAGTGGTGCTCAGGGTTTTCTCCTGGCTCTCTTCTCAGCAACCACTTCACTCCCATTTGTGCTTAGGAAAACATTCTGTATCAGAGGTTGAATTGGGGTTGACCTCATGCAAGACAAATGCCTTTACCCCTGTAACTGTCTCTTTGGTACCACGTCTTCTGAACTCAGTCTCTTTGCATTTCTGGCCTGATGGAGGCCTGTGGAATGCTTTCTCAACAACCAGGTTGCCTAAATTCCTCCTGATACTTCACTAATGTGGATGCTTTCAACCAGAGAAGTGATTGTATCTTGTGTGTTCAGAAAACTATCTCAGCTACCAAAACCATCTCTCTGTCTGTACAACACACTTCTGCGCTGGTGTAATAGGGCTGTGGAGTGTCCTCTGGCCTGTTGTGTGGCCAGGTAGTGGAGGCGGGTGAGTAGAGCTCAATACTGAAACTTGGAGAAGACCAGACTCTTTATTTCATCTTGTCATGAGGATATGAAGTCAAATCCTGTCTCTTCTCAACCTGATTTTTTTTTGTTTATTGTTAAGTAAGGGCATTGGATAAAATGGTCTTTAAGACCTTCCAGGACAAATAATCATACTTCCCAAAATCACGGAAGATCTTTCACATATGACTGTTCTTATAATATTATTAGGTTTTGATTTATCACTTTCTATTTGTTAGGAAAGTCCATAGGCTTCCAAGCTAACGCTGTATTAGGACAACCAGCTCCTTTATTTCTGCTTTTCTTATACTGTCTCCTCCCCACCCCCTCCCAACTCTTTCTCAGAAAATGAGAGAGGTGGCTTGCACAGCAGCTGGTTAATTTCCCTGGTTTCACACTACTGTTTAATGATCCATTTCTCGTGTGCCACCTCTCTCATCTACTGAAAGATAGGTACAAATTGTCCCTATAAAAATTAGAATATGACTCAGGGTTATCTTTATTTTTTTCAGACTTGGAACCTCTAAATAACTTTCTCCTGTTTATTTTCCTTCACAAAGTCTTGGTGATATGTCGAGGTTTCTGACGCCCTACCTTTTTAGATACTGAGAAAGGCTCAATGTTTCTCAGGGCAGAAGAGATAAATCCCCAAGAGATGTCATTGCCTGAGCAGGACTGGCTTGTGAACCAGAAAGTCCTTGGTGTTCTTTTATATTCAGTTCCACCAGTGAGGGCTCTGCACCTGTGGGTGAGGTATCTGTGTGGCAATCCATGAGAGAAAGATATGAGTATTGATTAGGTGCCAAATGGAGTCACTAAATAAAGCTGCCCAGACAGAGAAATTCTGTATGCCCTCATTAATGAAGGAGGATTTTTTTTTGTTTTATGTTTTTTTGTGAAAGAATACTGCATAAAGAACAAGGGCCTTGGGTCAGACATCCTCAGGATCGAGCCCTGACTTTGCCACTTAAATCTAACACATGATAAAACTCTTATCCTCTCTGGGACTCAGTTCCTCATCTGTTAAATGAAGGAGTTGGGCTTGATGTCTTGTCCCAGTTCTTCCCCAATGAGGTTGAGGCTTACTGCTGGGGTTTATGGGGTGTGTGCACACATGCACATGTGCACGGTCTGTCTGTCAGTCTGTCTGCCAGTCTGTGTGGATATGGGGAATCGGGACAAGAAGACTAAGAACAGACTTGATTTCCTGCTAGCATTTTCCTATGAGCCCGTCAGAACAGTCAGTTCCAATGAAATCCATGGGACCACTCTTCATACATGTGATTGTCTGCTTCATGTAAGGTCTAAATGTGGTAATACAAATGAATTGGCCATTACCAGTGAGACAAATCCTGATAATGCAGTTAGGAACTGTCAGAGGAATCCTCCAAAGAAACAGGAACAAAGCTTGCCGGGCAGCCTATTTCTAAATGTTCCATTTCTAACAGAAGAGGAAACCTTTGCCTGAGGTAATACTGTGGGGCAGGGTTTGAATGAGCTTTCTCCATCACTTAGACTTGCAGGACCATAATAAAAAATTAAAAAACAATTTTTTTTTGGTTTGTGTTTTGAAAGGAATGCTGTTTATACATGTACTGTTCGCCAGAGCTCTTTAATGCTGCCTTGGCTAGCGGAGGCATTTTCAGTGAAGACATTTGTGAGCACGGCTATAGATTAGGCTATTTTAGGAAGTCACTGTCTCAATTCAATCTCAAAAGTTCTAGAAATGGAGCACTTGTTTTTTTTCTAAATATCAGATTCAAACTTGCCTATGGTATAGGAAAACTTAGCATGTGAGCTAGAGCGAGACCTAGCAGGAGCCTTCGGGAGATCAGAGGTCAGAGCAGTAGGATATGGACCTCCCTGCCCAATTTCCCCCCAAATCACTCACATTGCTCCAGTAGAGGGTCCTGTTTGCTTTCACCATTAGTTTGGTTCTGTGGAGTTTCTGCTTGAAATTCAACATTGTAAGATGATCTTTCAGTGCAGATTATATTTCAGCATCATTTAAAAGACAGTTTTTATACCTGGAAAAACAAACATCAGGGGCCTAGTATCTGTGGCTGTAATCAGTGGTTCACCAGAAAAAAAAAAGATAATGTATCCTACTGGTTAAGCATGTAAATTCCTATCAAAACTGCCTGGGCCCACAACTATCTCTGCCTTGATTGAGTCAATCATCCTCTCTAACACAGTTTTTCATTAAATGGAAGTAATAACAGTGGCAAGTGATAATAATATCTCTTAGAGCTGTTATGCTCTAAATAAAATAATATACGCCAGCACCCAGAGTAGTACCTAATATAATCATGCAACCAAAATTAGGCATCATTATTTTTATTGTGTTGTTATCAATATTTAACCTCTCTGACTCTTTGTTTGCTTACCAGAAACACGAAAGGATTAAATTAGGTGATCTGAAGCATCCTCCATCTGTAAAGTTTATTAAATTGTTGATTACTAATGCCAAATATTGGCTATGTTGAAGTACTTTTAAAACTCACCATAAATGGAATTTTAATGAATCTCTTCTCTTATTCCTGCACTTATTGCATAGAATTGAAAATTTTAAACAAACTGTATATTCAAACAATGAAAATTTGAGGAACCATGCAGCTTTTTAAAATATCGTTAGGAAATTCATGGTGCATTTCTTTTGTATCTTTTTTAATTCTTCTTGATTTATATGAAAGGGAATGAGAAAGAAAATTTCCATCTGTCTGCTTTCATTTTGTCTTATTTTTAGTTGAATAACAATAATATGTTTTATTTTGTATGATCTTTCAAAACCTTCCCATTTTTAACAAGATCCTACAGCTGTTTATATGTTATACTGAAATATAATATTGACTAAACTGACATATATATTAAAAAGCAACCAAGGAATAAAGGGTATTGTTTTAGTATATAAATCAAAAATAATACAGCAACTGGTCTTTCAGTGATTAAAGCTGCCTTTCCCTTTAATAACTCTCCTAAGAAACAGGAAATGTAATTTCCCTACACCTTTCCTGGGGCTCTCCAATCAGCTAGGTCCTTTGGGGGTTCCCTACTGTATATTCCTTCATCAACATGGAGTCCCCCAAGGGGCCCACACACACTCTGTTAAAATTAGCTGTGTTCCACATTAGTGACAGGAGCTGAGAATTCCTCAGAGGGGTACACAGTTGTATGGTGCTGCTTCCTGTTTGAGCAAAATCATATCTTTAATTGCAGAGAATTTTTTTCATTACCTGTTAATTGATAAATCATGCTTGCTCCTGCTGCTGGGGCTTGTGCAGCAAACGTGATGTGAGGCAGACTCCAGCCCAACCCCCATTGTCCTTCCACCCCAAACAAAAAGGATAAGAAGCTTCATGGCCAGAAAAAGAAAACAAGCAGATTGGATCCCTGGGCAGTAGCCTCAAGGAGTTGCATTAAAACAAAACAGAGAGAGAGAGAGAGAAAGAGAGAGAGGGAGGTGGGGGGAGGGAGAGAAGGAGAGATGGAGGGGGAGAGAGAGAATAAGCGATAATAAGATAACTAAGCCATTTAAAATGTTTCCCCTTCCTTTCCCCCTCCCTTTGTCATTCTTGTCCTTTTATTCATGTTTCTAATCTGAGTAGCAAGAGGCCACTGTCTTGGGAAGAACAGTAAAAATCCTGAGTATAGTGAAATAATTTAGCTGATAATTCCCCACTGTATAATTTTCTACGCTTCCTGCTAGCTGACCTTGTGGGCTCCTGTCAGGTTGCTAAGGGAAATTCAGCAGGACTCCAGCTCTGTTCCTTACTTTTAAGAAGTATTATGGGGAGAGTGGTGTGTTTTTGGCAGCTTAGTTATGATGGGGCTTAGTGTTTGATCAAACTGCACCTAGCAGCCCCTCCCGCCACTGGCCTGAATCCTACCCCCACCCCCACCCAGACACCTTCAGTGAGAGCTGTAAGATGGAGAAATTGCAGCAAACTGTTGAGTGGAATCTAAGCCTGATGGATGTCATCAAAATGTGACTGGATCCCTAGGGGTGTGGCCCTGGAGCAGAGCCTGACCAAGCTGTTGACATCTAATGGAACGTGGAGCCAATCTTGGAGTTGTCAATCTCAGTGTAGATCGGGGTTGAATGAAAACTCACAACACACACACACACACACACACACACACACACACACAGAGTGTTTCCAGAGTCGGTGTGCATACCACCTGACTTTCTTCCTGTCTGAAGTCTTCTCAATCCCACCATCTTTCTGGGCTCCGTCAGTTGCAGTTTGGCCAGGCAGAAGCAGCAGATATAGATGGTGTCTTTATCCTGACATTCACAGACCAGACGGAAGTTCCCCCTGCTCATTATGAATGGGACGTAATACACCATTGATTTGTGTCCAAGTCCTTCCCAGGTAATTATAGACCATCGATCTAACTGAGTGGGAGTGATGGCAGTTGTATTCTGCAAACCTCAGGTTGCCTCACACCTGGTGACTGCAGAGTCATTGCATTAGAAGATCTAGAACAGTCTCTTTTTCAAGATTCAGAGATAGGTGAAGGCCAAGGTATTTCCAGAAGTCTTTGGGAAACACAAGCAGACTCCATTTGCAGTCTGCCTGCCAGCCTTGTTTTGCCCAGTTTCCTCTGCTGATATACACAAGGTATCACAGCTTCCTGTTTGGGGGTCGCTGCTCATAGGCCACCAGCAGGAAAACAGGAATTGCATCAGCTGGCTGGTTTTGTGTCTCAGCTGTCACCCAAAGAGTGTAGTAATATTCCTGATTAAATGTCATTACTCTGTGGCAAAGAAATGGGAACACTGACATGATTTTGGATCTGTTCCTGTTATAATTCAGCAGTAGTAGCAAATTTTGCCTGCTATGGATCAAACACTGCTATTTTTGAGCTGTTGTTTATTGCAGACTCAGAATTTTTATCAATAAGTCTACGTTTTATACCCATTGATTCGCACAGGCCTTTAACTGAAGTTTTTTTTTTATATTCTAAGTAATAGAACATGTTAAACTTTTGTTCAATCAGCAGCTGATAGACTCCCAGTTACATGGTTAACATCCTAAACTAAAATAAATAGATGATAACAGAAGTTTGTAAGGGCAGTAGGTAAAACTGAAGTGTAAGAAAATAAAGTTGAATTTTAGATGTCTTAGTTGCATATGCCTTCAAATGATTACCAGATAGAATAGACCAGGTCTGTTGTAGACACACAATAGTATCCATTACCTATAAGGAATATATTACTTGTTCTATCATATTTTCTTTGGATGGCCTAAATATTTATTCTGAGTTAATAAATATTTTTGTAGGTGAAACAAAAGTAGTGTAGATTGAAAGAATTTTTTTAAGCCAGTTTAAAGGAAATCACATATTTTTATTTCTCTTTGCCAGAATTAGAATTACATCATTGCTAAATCTTAGCCTCAAGAAACTAAACTGTAAAACCTGATCATTTGTCTACTTCCAATTCCTACAAGCTGATTGCAAACATGTAGCCAGCCAGATGGGAGCAAACAGAGGTAGTGAAGAAAAACATTTGACTCCTAACCACAAATGCACATAGACTCTATATTATGGCTATATTAATACATGCATTTAGATTAGTACAATAAATTAGACTGTATTTTACATCATTGGTAAATGGTATTATTTATTAAACTCTACCAAGAGACCTCAAAACGGAGCTGCTTCTTCAATTATAGATACTGTGTCCACTGACCTGGAGTGTAAGTAGATGATGTGATATCGTTTGCTCAGCACAGTTGTGAAAAATAAAAACACTGCCTCTCCAAACACCTTGTTCTTTGAAAGCGGATGGTGACTCTGCACATGTCCCATTGCTGAATCGACGGCTCTCTCAGATGAATGGGGCAGACGGTAGAATTTATGCTCCCATTTGTCATCTCTGTTTCCACATCAGGACTTGGTCTCCTCCTCTTTCTAGATAAGTTGAAACATTGACAGGCATCCTGTTCCTCCCCCCCCCCCCCCTTTTATTACAGTAATTTATAAGATATTTTAGCTAACAGGAGAACGGCCCAAGGGGGCATTCTCATGTTAATTACCAAATGTGGGCTTGTCAAAATCAAATAGCTCCAGGAATAATGCATCTAGCTCTGCATCATTATATTGTTTGGCCCTCAACCCAATATTAGCTACTTTTGAAAATCTGGGTTCATTAGGCTTCTAAATTTAAAAGAAGAATCACTACCGGGGGCCTTCAGGAGAACCTAAAGCACAGTGAGTAGCTCATGAGTTTAATTTAAATAACATTGAAAAATAGTTTCATATAACATACCAGGGAAACATAAAACTAAAGAAAACAAAAACTATGCCTGAGACTAAAGTATTTTTTCATCTGTACTAGCAGTCAGAAATTGAAGATAGTTTTTAAATAGATGGGCCATTTCACCAATGTGCAGGTACTCTTGTTTTATACCCAAATATCTTGCCATCAAGTTGGCAAATCCAAAAAGCTAGAAACGGTTAGACATTGTGGGACACTAGTATAATAACCAGACTATAGAAATGTAATGGTATTTGTTAAATTACAGATTCTGAAAGCTCTTCATAGCTTTGTCATTTAGAGTAGAGAGATCAGGCTTTGCTTGGGGTCCTCTTTATTCTGTCTTTAGGATCTCTTGCATTTTAAGCCCCAAATTTTAGGTAAAGATAGGCAAATGAGAGTTTCTTTCCAACTTCCGCTTTTACTTCTAACTGCAGGCAGAAAGAAAGTAAAAGTAGATGGAGTGGGTGACAATGTCAGTGAAGGACATAAGTAAACAGCTGGTGATGTCAACAAGAAGTTAGAGTAAGATTTGCTACTTTCAACTACAATGTGGCTAATCCTCTTGTGGATAATCATGAGTTCACTATATATACAAGTGAGAATTAATTAGAGAAGTGTGAACTATTAAAGCACTAGCTGGAGGATATTACCAGAAACGCTGTGCTGACTCAGAGCTTGAGCATTCAGCTCTCCATGTTTCTTGAACAAGCATTTATTCAGCACCTACTATGTACTAAACTCAGTGCTAAGCATCAGGGATATAAAGCACTCATTTAACATAGTTGTGAACCCACCCCCCCCCCAAATAAATTGGATCAAAGGAGGAGGTAGCTATGTGATGAACAGTTAAATCTCAGCCTGGGTATTGGTTAACAGAGCCTACATACCAGTGTCAACTAAAACATAAGAAAAGGAATCTTAAAGTTGCCTGGGAAGCTCAGGGAAGATTTGATCAGGAAGAACACTCCCTAGCTGACAATTGAAGAATGAGTAGGAGTTGCAAGCCAGAGAAGGACTTTCCTGTTTGTGAAAAATCTTGGGGAATTGCAAAATGTTGGGGGTAGGACACAGTGACGCCAACAATCAAAGAAGTGGCGTCTACCAGCTACTGACAGACCTGGCACTTGGTTTTATCTTGCAGCTATGGGTTTCCGTGAGAAAGTTTAAGCAGACAAGTGACATGGTCCATTCTTTTCTTAAATATCAAGATCATGTTGGCGTCAGAGTGAACTGCAAGGGCAATTTTGAAAGCCAGAAGAACAGTAAGGAGAAATCTTCTCTCTGCTGTATGTTACTCTCTGGCATCCAATATTGCTCTCACGATACTGGAATACTTGCAGTACTGGCCAACATTTTTGAAGATGTTATTCATTTATTTACATTGGTACCCCACAGGTATTTGCTCCAGGAGAAAAAAAAAGGTTCTGTGTTTTAATTGAGTCTTATTTTATCTTTATATTTAATTAACTTTATTTATTAGAGAAGTTTTATTTTACAAAAATATTGAACAGATAGTACATAGTTTCTTATACTCTATTTCAGTACATAGTTTCTTATACTCTATTTCCCTCCACCTCCAATCCCCCCTATTACTAATATCTTGCATTGGTGAGTACATTAGTTGCAATTGGTGAACTAATGTGAATATATTATTATATATTGTATTTTTGTATTTGAGTATTTGAGTATATTGTTGTAAAATTAAATAGGCCTAGCTCTCACCTCCCTCCCTACTGCCATTCTCCTTTTATCCCTGTCCTCAGTAATCTTTAGCCACACTGTCACTTTCTCCATTATTTTACCTTTTCCAGAATTGTATACAGTTTGGCATACTATATATATATATAAATATATATATATATCTAAAAGCTCCATGTCTTTTAATACCTCCATCACTCATTTCTTTTTATATTTGCATACTACTCCACTGTCTGGATGTACCACATTTTGTTTTTCCATTACCCTGTCTAAGGATATTAAGATGCTATCAACCATGGCAATTATGACTAAAGCTGCTGTAAACATACATGTGCAGGTTTTGATGTTGACATAAGTTTTCAATTCATTTGGGTGAATACATAGGAGAGCAATTGCAGAACCATATGCTAATATTGTGGTTAGCTTTGTAAAAACTGTCAAAAGCCTTCCTAAGTAGTTGTACCACATTTTATTCCTACCATCAATGAATGAGAATTCTGATGTTTTGTATAATTGTCTGCATTTGGTTTTGTCATTGTTTTTTAATTTAGGTCTTTTAATAAGTATGTGGTGGGATCTCATTGTTTTAAAGTGCAGTTCACTAATGACCAAAGATGCTGAGTCTCTTTATATGCTTTCTAGCAAGCTGCTTGTTTTCTTTGATAAAGTGCTGCTCAGATCATTGTCCTTCTTCTTAAGTGGTTTATTAATTTTCTTATTGTTGAATTATAATTTTTGTAGGATTTAGGTAGATGATCTTTGTTGACACATTTCACAAACACTTTTTTTCATGATCTTTGGATCATCCCTCTTTCTCTTTATATTGGCTTTAATACAACAAAATTTTATTTTTTTGTTTGCATGACTATATAAATAAGGTAAGGTTACCAAATACACATATAATATATATATGGAGAACAATTTCTATTAGTTTTTGTCTGCTCTGTTCCCATGCTTTGTTATCCTGTATCCCATCTTCAGTATTTTATCTCACATGATCCTATACACCTTTAGCTATTTTGGTACACAAGGCAAATAACAGTATTTCTTATGACTGAATAGTGACTGAATAGTATTCTATTATATGTATACACTACATTTTCTTTTGATTCCCCCTGCCCTCTCACTTTCTGGGATGTCAGGGATTGAACTTTCAAGTCATGTGCTCTGCCACTGAGATATAATCCACATTTCACTTTATTATGCATTCATCTGTTTGGGGGTACAAACACACACAGCGGGTTGAGCGTTTGCCTTGCACGTGGCTGACCCGGGTTCAATTCCTCCACCCCTCTCGGAGAGCCCTGCAAGCTATGGAGAGTATCTCGCCCACACAGCAAAGCCTGGCAAGCTACCCGTGACATATCCAATATACCAAAAACAGTAACAATAAGTCGCACAACTTGTTGTGAGATGTTACCAGTGCCCACTTGAGCACAGTGACAATGCATCTGTTTGGGGGCACATTGTTTCCATATTTTCACTATAAGAAAAGTGATGCCTTGAACTAGCCATTGAACATATGTTTTTGGGGCTGGAAAGAGCACAGTAGGTAGAGCATTTGCCTCGCATGCGGCTGACCCGGGTTTGATTCCCAGCATCCCACATGGTCCCCCTGAGCACTGCCAGGAGTAACTGCGGAGTGCAGAGCCAGGAAAAATCCCTGTGCATCACCAGGTGTGACCCAAAAAGAAAAAAAAAGAACATATGGTTTCATACATCTTTTCAAGTTCATGTTTTTGATTTTTACGACTAGATGCATGGAAGTATAATTGTTGAATCATGAGGTTGTTTCATTTGGAATACTTTGAGAATTTCCCATACCGAAGATACTGGCCCAACTTACATTCTTACCAGTAGCGTGTGAGTGTACATACCTATTTCTCCACACTAATACTTATTTTTTTTCCTGCCCCTTTTTATGTAGACTATTCTCATGGGTGTGAGTTAATACCCCATTGTCATTTTGATTTACGTTTTCCTGATAAGTGATATGAGAATTAGAGAAATACTTGTTGTAACGAGCATGCAAGGAACGTAAAGTTCTCACCACAGTAAAGGTCATAGCCAGTGTGCTCAGTGGTGAAAAACTAAAAGCTTTCCATCCAAGATCAGGCACAAGGCAATCTAACCACTACTATTATTCAATCTAATATCAGAAATCCTAGCCAGAACTACTAGGCAAGTTAGAAAAATAGGAGAGATCCAAATTAGAAAAAAAGTAAAACTATGACTGTATGCAGAGATTATATTACTATACATAGCTAAACCTAAAGACTCCATTGAAAACTACTAAAATTAATAAGCCAGTACAGTAAAGTGGCAGGTTGTAAATCAATATACAAATTAAGAGTCTACATTTTGTTGTGTGTGTGAAGTTCAATTTAGTGCTTTTTCTTGCATGGATCATGGTTGTATGTAAATATGCTGTTATCTAAAAATTGATTCTATGTCTAAAGATTCATTGCCAAATTTAATGGATCTAGATTTTTCTCCTATTTGCTATTTGTTTTCTATTTGTTTCATTTTCTGACAAAAATAATAATGATGGCAACCAACTCAGAGTTATTATGTACATATTCAAATGAGTTAATTATGCTTAACATAAATTAATCTTTTAATGAAATTTAGCCATTATTATATTAATGCTGTGTTATCCTACCAGATAATACCTAGTTCTCCCTACTCTCTATCCCACCTCTCCAGATATAGACATACACTAATACCCTGTTTCAGAGTAGAAGACCACCAACAATCTGGTTTTTATTGCTATTTTAAGATTGATGTATCCATTCTCACAAAAAATTGTTTTGTTTCATCCTGATTTCTCTAGTCCCCTAAGAGTAGTTTCCAGTTTGTTCCTCCAACAATTGCCCACACATCCCCTCACCCTTTAAGGGGAAGATATGTCTTATCGTTTGATGTATAGATTTGCAATATTTGTCAGTCTGCGTTTTATTAAAGTATTCTCTGCCAATAACAAAACCCCCAGTGTTTCTAGATCTGGAACAAACCTTATGAGTCACTTGGCCCAAATGAATAAGTCCTAAAGGGGTCAGATGGCTTATCCAAGTTTACGCTGCTGGAGGCTATCAGAGTGAAATATCCTTTTCTGCATGCCAAAAAATACACATGCAGCAATTACAATAATTTAATTCTTTGGTGGGTTTTATTTTTAATTTTACGCGACATTCCAAGTATACACTGATACAGTCATAGATGCTATGACTGGAACTTTCTCCTAATTTCTGAGTCTTGTATTGTACTTGTCTCCCATGAAGAAAAATTACAAAGTATAAGAGGACTTCTATCTATTTGCATAGATTTTTAGAATGTTTTTATATGTATTCTTAGCTATTTAACAGTCCCAGGAAGCAAATGTTACTCCTAAGTCACTATTTATTTTATATAACAGAGCTGCTTCACAGGTTGATAAAGATTTTTAAATAGTACATAACAGGAAGTAAATACCTATAAAACCAATTAAAACTGCAGTTATAAATAAGAAGAAATATTTATTAATTAGCCCTCCATTTATATGGAATGAACTATTCATTTGGGAAGATATACCATACAGGAGATACCACTTTTGTAAAATTCGTAATACATAAATGTAAAATATAAAAACAATATCAACAGTCTGAGTTCATTTATGAGGTTTCACTCCACAACTTTAAGAGCTAGAAGAAGAAATAGGGATTTTTTTCTGATTAATTTGATTAGGGAGGGAAAAGCCCTGAGAAACTAAGGACTGCTGTGGGAGCAGGGATTCTATAAAATTGCTGGGGTATTACCATGGACTCTGTATTATTGGGTAGTTAAATCCAGTTTTAAGTTTTCAAGGTTCTTTATTCCTATGAGACGTCCTAGAGGATTCTATTATTTTTTGAGACTCTTCCTAAAATACAAATCCTTAACTTTTAAAAATACATTGTGACTAAAATTCCATTTGTAAAGGCCACTTAAGGTAGGAGATCAGGGCCAGCAGGAGTGTACACCAAAACTATACTGATGTCACAGAGATTGCTGAAACTACTAATAAACTATAAAATAAAAATACAGATTTTCCTAATATTACACTTAAGTAGTGCTCTAAAACTTGTAAAATAATGAACAATATCTACATTAAAACTTAACTACCAATTTCATTATAATGGAATTTATTCCTTAGTAGAAATGGCAAAACCACATTGAATTTATATTTCTACAGTGAGTAATAAGATCAATTAAAAAAACTAAATGCATCCTGAAGAATTTTCCTGAAGAAATCACACACACACACACACACACACACACACACACACACACGCACACGCACACGCACACACACTCACACACACACATATTCCACATTGGTTTTGATCAAATTGGGGGGTTGGTTTTATCCTAACTTATTTTAAACAAAACACACTTATTTAGGTGTTACATCACCATTCATGAACTACATGGAATGATCAATGCAATTTTATTAACTTATAATTGATCTTGTTTATCATATACATATACACATATGCACACACATATCATCTTCAAAAAAGATTCACTGGGAGCTACTTCAGTTTAGGAGAGAGATTGAACTATAAATTGAAGATAAGGTATGCATTGATTTATTTTAGTATTGAACCAAATTTGTTCACCATCAATAGAGTTCTTTGCTATTTATTGTTAATCAAACCATTCTACAAACTGAAAATGTAAAATGCCAAACTCTTGAGTTGAATCAGATACCTCATTTCATTTAGTCAATAAACTAGATAAATACCAAGATTAATACAATGGCTATAGCCTCCTATATTCTTTGGTGACTAGTTAAGATTAGTTTTCCTTGTAAATAAAAACAGAAGAGAGTCCATCCGTCTTCAAGGTATAAACTGTTCAATTTGTGAGACCAGACTGTATTGAAGATAAATTTGCATCTCAGATAGAAATAAGATATACATCAGGATCTGGCATATATTATGTGCTAGAAAAGGCACTAATGGCAGACACAAAATGTCAACTAATTGCAGTCATATGAACGTTCACACAGGTAGCATTTACACACAAATCTTTGTGACACCTGTTGCTTAACATGGAGCTTCGGGGACTTTATTAATGCTATGAGAGGAGTGTACTTGGACATCTAACTTGTTTGGCAAAAGTATTTTTGCTTATTTTATATATAACTTAGGAGGATACTATTTTAAGTAGTTATGAGTAATTTCAACTTATTTGACTCACTTATTGGTTTCTAGTCTTGAAAAAATAAAAAAGGAACATCATATAGATAACATATAGATAACAAGATCAAGAAAGGAAATTAGAGTGATGGTTAAAAAAAGGGTCCGGAGTTCAGTAGAACTAAAAAAAAAAAAACAAAGACTTGCTCTCAATATAGCTTACGTTTAAACCATAAATTCATAAAGGTGATCCCAATGCTTCAACTTTTGTTTTTATACTATGGTATCAAGAACAGTTGATTGTCTGTGTGTTTACAAACGTGTTGCCTAGTTTCTGAAGCAAGGATGAGATGGCCAGTAAGATAAGGAGAAAAATTTGTTGGCCTAGAGCTGATGTTATTCCTCATTACGTTGTCACCTGTGCCTTTCACAGATCCTTCTGTTTGTTTATGGGTATGAAAGAGAATTAATAAACAAAATATTTACTAACTGGGAGGGGAGGAAAGACCCTAGAAGACAAACTTATTTGGTTTACCACCAGAGAAAATAGTACACGTAGCACTGTGCTGGAAATCCACCTTCTTTAGTAGACAGAAAACACCCTTATATCTCTCTTGCCCTACCTCCCAGGTCCCCAGTTGGCACCCAAGCCTCCTGCCATCCTCCTGAGTTGTTCTGCTGCCCACTATGAGTGTGGTCCCACTCACTTTGGGAAACTGCTCTGGAGATCCTTGCTCTTGAAAGATAAGACATTTGGAGAAATAGATCATTTCATTCTTTTTTTTTTTTTTTTTTTTTTTTTTGCTTTTTGGGTCACACCTGGTGATGTACAGGGCTTACTCCTGGCTCTGCACTCAGGAATCACCCCTGGCGGTGCTCAGGGAACCATATGGGATGTTGGGAATCGAACCCTGGTTGGCTGCGTGCAAGGCAAACACCCTACCCGCTGTGCTATTGCTCCAGCCCCAGAAATAGATCATTCTTTTTTCTTCCTGTTTTGCTGAAAAACCTGAAATTTGTAAAGGTGCATGACTCTCTTAGACCCTCAAGGAGAGGTGGGCCAAATTGTTGTTCAAAAGGCTAAAGAAGGAATTACATCTTTTCTGGACAGATCATGTATACCCAGTGCCCAAAGGCTATTCCTGGTCCTTTGCTCAGGAACGAACCCTGACTCTGCAGGGGCCATATGTGTTGTCCGTGATTTAAACCCAAGTTACTGCTGTGGTAGTCACATACAAGACAGGCACTTACCACTTCCACTATCTCTCTGTGGCCCTATGGACATATCTTTTAAGAGAACTGAGTTATCTAAGCCACCGCTCTCAAAAGTATGTCTAAATTCTGTAAACACGGAAATTATTGGCATCTAACTGTAGAATGAATGTTTCCAATAAAAAAACACTTTATGTTAAGGTTAATCAAGATCACATTAAAAAGAATTGTTTTTATGAGTGTTACACTTTAAGATGCCTTGGTATTCCTTATAAAATCATATATACAATCGGTGCATGCAGCCTTGATTCTTAAGCAAATTTGTAGGTTCAGTGAACAAGGCTGAGGACTACAATTCAGGAAATTGCCATCTTAGTTCCTTCCCTTAAACTAGGTAATGGCATAGCCCAGGTTAATTGCTTTACTCCTTGAGAAACAAGGGGATTGCATGAAGTTACCTTACCTCTAAAGTTTTTTTGAAAGAGAGGGATAGGCATAGAAAGATTGCATTCATCTGGGGAGCATAAAGTAACAAAATAGGAGACTAACACCCAAGAGTGGCCGAGATTAGTACCAGGAGTTTTGCTCCATGGCTTGGAGGCCAGCCACACATTCTAGGGGAAAAGGGAGCTCAGATAGAGAAGGGAGCACCAAATAAAGGGTGTTGGGAGGATCCTCCCAAGATGGGAGAAACATACCGAAAGTAGACTATAGACCAAACATAATTGCCACTCAATGCCTCTTTTGCAAACCACAATACCCAAAAGGAGAGAGAGAGAGAGAACAAAAGGGAATGCCCTGCCACAGAGGCAGGGTGGGATGGGGGGGATGGAAGGTGGGAGGGATACTGGGACCCGTGGTTGTGGAAAATGGGCACTGGTGGAGAGATGGGTACTTGATCACTGTATAACTGAAACCCAAGCACAAAAATTTGTAAGTCTACAACTGTACCTCATGGTGTTTCACTAATAAAAATTTAAAAATAAATAAATAAATAAAGTTTTTTTTGACTTAGAGAACATTAAGATCATTTAAATGGTTGGGGCTGAAGCATAGTACAGAGGGTAGGATGCCTGCTCTATACACAGCTGACCTGGGTTTGAGACCTGGCAGCACCCCATGTGATTTCCCAAACTTTCCAGGAGAGATCCCTGAGCACTGAGCCAAGAGTATAACCTGAGCAAAGCCAGTTTTCACTTGAAAACCAAAATAAATAAATTAATGGAGCAAGGAGGTTATTATTGTTGCTTTTCTCTTTTTCTTGGTCATTTCTGTTTCATTAAATTTTAACTCATTAAAAATGTTTGTGGTACTGAGGATCTCTGCGTTTCACTTTAAATTGAGTTTTGGTTCAGTACTTTGGAATTCAATAATACAAAAGAAAAAATAGTGTGGCTTATGCAAATATACTCAAAATGTTACTGGTATTATTGTTTGGTTGGTTTTGGCATTTTGGGCCACAACCAGTGGTACTTACAGTTTCCTCTTGACTCTGTTCTTGGATTCCTCCTGACTGTGCTTAGAGACCATATGGAGTACTAGCGATTGAAGTCCAGTTGGGTGTGGACAAGGCAAGCACCTTAGCTGTTGTACTTTCTCTTCAATTGTGTAGGCATGATTTGGGGGGGGGGGATAAAGCAGTATTTATCTATGACTATGTTTTAAGTATGTAGAGTACAGTGCAAGTAATTATTGTTCATCTTTCCAGTTATCCTAATTACAAATGGTGGAGAATCGGGTTCATATTTTCAGAGATCAGTACTGACTACTTAATGTAGAACTAGATTAAGAAGGAGTCTCACCCTAAATTAAGTACTTTATATTAAATATGCTCAATGTCTCTGTGCCCTCCTACTTCATGGAATATAATCATGACTTTTTCAATGTCCTTGCTACTGATTTTATCGTCTGAGATATTTCTATGCCTATTCTTTCGTCTTCATGCATTGTATTTCATGCTTCATGCATGCTTAGTAATTACTTTGCTGAATATCATCTGGTAAGAAACCAGGTTGTATTTTTTTGTAAATACTCTTTTTATAAATGTTCTAAGAAGTTGTTAAGGTAAGAGTAATAATTTGATGTTTTACAGACCTGATTTTACTTATGTAATCAGTGCAATCTTTGCTTTGCAAACTTTCCCTATGACCTTCTGTGTACTCTAGTCTGCTTTGAGGATCTTCTTCCATGTGGTTTTCCTCCTCTTAGGCTTCTGTTCTGACTTGTGTAAAAACAACCTGGGAAGCTGTGGGGAGTCTGTGCTCTGTGCTCTTGCCTGTTCTGACTTTCACTCACATAGCTTAGGTTCCCTGCATGCAGCACAGGAAGACCGCATGCTCACCCTGACTTCCAGCTCCCTCCATTGTGGCTGGCAGCTCTGGAGGCTAAGATGAAACACTTCGGGATACCCTCATGTTTTCTCTCCCCCCAGAGATTTCTCTCCTGTACAGTCATGTGTCCAGTGTTGGAAAAGCAGTGTTTCCTTTATCTTTTCCAATTTTTACTTGTTTCAAAAGGGAGGGTAAATCTGGTTCCTGTTATTCTGCCTTGCTAGAACAATTACTAGTTCCATGGTCATTAGCCACAACTTGAAGAGTTATTACAGGAAACTGCAGTTATAAAACTGGGGGAGGCAGGTTGCAAAGCAAGATCTCTTTTGCAGTGATCTTCAGCAGAAGGTAATCTGCTCCACCAACGTATTCTAGGGGAAGAAGCGCAGGTTTCTGGCACAATGGTGTTCCTGTTTTTAACTCCTCTATTCTTTAAAGCACCTACATACCCAACTTTCACGAATACCTTTGCCTGTTCCTTGGTAGAACTTGCAATATTGTCACCCCTTAATAATGTTGAGTTTCATTCTGCTCTCACACTGCCTTTCCCCCCAGAAGTGAGGATAGAGGAAACGGTCCTCTTCTTCCTGCTTCCTCTTTCAAATATGTTTCTTCTCAGACTTTTCTTTTCTTTCACCCGGGTTTCTATTTTTAGGAGTAAGTGGGAAGGTAAGGGAAAATGAAATGTATGTATGTGTGTAGAGTGTTCCATATTTTTTTCTTAAATGTCTTTGGTCAAAATATGTAATTTACTACTGAGAAGTCAAGCTAGCATATAGGTGGCTAGTGCCCAGAATTAGGTTTCTTTCTTCTCCCTAAGCAACAGCCACTCCATACCTGTCCCCTACTCAGAAGCATCTCACGTAACAGAAACATTCCAAAAGTGAAGAGCCCAAGACAGTGAGCATAGACCAGTTTCAATTCTAAAGGGATTTATCTCTTTATTATAAATGGATCTGAGTAGGGATGAGTGTAAGAACCATTCTAGTTATGTTTAGTTCCCTAATTTTTTTTTTATCCTTTGCTGTTTCTTTGAGTATATTGTCTTGATTGAATGAATCCATTCTGGACTTAGAACAGTCCTCCATTTTTTATAAGGTCCTCTTAAGGATTTGGGGTTGAGAGTTTTGCTGATCCTTTTTCTGAAAGAAATCAAGAATTCTTTCTTAAATATTTGTTAGAATTTATCAATGAAACCATTATCTTAGCCTGAAGCTAATGTATTTTTCTTTATCTTTTTATCAATAAATTTCATTTGTTTAATAGACAAGAGATCATATTTTGTTTAACTTAGTGTCAAATGTACAGGCATAAATGTTGGTTGTTCCTTGTTGTCTTTTAAATAAATAGTTCCTTTTTGTCTTTTAAATAGCTATCCGAACAAGGAAAGATTCTTTCATTCCATTACTGGCAATTTGTATTCTCGAGTAGCAGAAAAAAATGTTAATTCTTTTAATCTTTTAAAATATGTTTTGATTGTATTATTCTACCTGTTATTTTTCCTATTGATTTCTATTCTTATCTTTATTACTTCCTTCCTTATGTTTACTTCAGATCTAGCTTACCCATATTATCTTAGTTTCTCAAGGAAAAAATGTCATTAGTTTTAGATATTATTTTCTCTTTCTAATATAATTTTCTTCTATTAAGTGCCTTAACTCTTTCACACAAAGTTTGAATTTTCAATAATTTTAAGTGAAAAATATTCCAGATTCCCTTGTGATATCTTTTTTAATCCATGGATTTAGTGGAAGTATGCAGTTTAATTTTCAGTTTTTGGAATTTTCTTAGCTATCTAATTATTGTAATTTCCAATTTAATTCCATTGTGATTTGAAAGCATGTTCTGTATAATATCAATTCCATTAAATTTATTGACACTTGTTGTATGAGTGAACATATGGTCAATCTTGGTGAATGTATCTTGTGCACTTGAAAACAATGTATTCTGCAGATGTTGAGTATTATGTTCTATAGCTATCAATTAGGTCAAGGTGGTTGATGGTGTTCAGATGGTTTCTGTCTCTAGTGATTGGAATTGTTAGTTCTTTCAGTTGCTAAGAGAGTTTCAAATGATGTATGATTGTAAAATTGTAGGCTTTTCCTTATATTTGTTAATGTTGGCTTTTTGTATTTTGAGACTCTTTTTCAGTGTATGCACATTGTAATATATATTCCTGATGAATTCCCCCCCCCATTTTTAGTATCAAATTTCTAGCAGTATTATCTTGAAGCTCATATCAAGACGGATACTTTAGCATTCTTATACTTATTGTATCAATGGTATGTAAAACTCTTCATCCATTTACTTCCAACCTCAGAATTTAGCTAAAGTGGTCATCTTATAGATAGCATCTGGTTGAAGCTTCCTTTTAATTTACTCTGATCATCTCTGTCTTTTAATTATTATACAGCTGTTATAGCTTACTACAATTCTTAATTTGATTGAACTTAAATCTACCATATTTGTCCTCTTCTCTGTTACTGATTCTGTTTTCCTCCTTTCCTACTTTCTTTTGGATTATTTGATTTTTTTTTAGAATCCCATTATGTTTTCTCTAGACTTTTACCTATTATTCTTTGCTTTATTATGATAGTGACTGTTCAATGAGCTATTATATGTATCTTCAACTTTGCAGTCTTCTCATGGCAAATTTTGTATCAACTTATATAATTTAGTAATGTAACTATAGATTTGTATACTATATAGATTTCATATGTGCTATATTAGGTAATAAACCCCACAGAATAGTGTTGTCTTTTTTGCTTTAAAGTGATCATATATGTTAAATAAATTAAAAGGAAAGATGCTCTTCCTTAAGATTCTATTTTTGATTTGGTATATCTCTCTTCTCTTACAAAACTCTATCTCATTCAGGTCTGCTTGCAGCAAGTTCTATTTGTTTCTTTCATTTTTAATAGGTTATTTTATTTCTTCCTGAAAAATATATTTATTTGGGGGATCCTCACAAGCAGTGCTCAGGAGGCCCTGAGGATTCTCGGCAAACCAGGATGAACGGTTCAGTCCTCAGACTGGGCGTTGCAGTGCTGTGCAGCTCCTGTGGTGCTCGGGGACCATATGGTACTGGACTTTGAATTTGTGTCTTGGAGCATGCCAAACATGTACCCCTGACCACTATGTCCCCAGCTGCTTGAAAACTAGTTTTTCTGAATATGGAATTATAATTTGATGCTTTTCTCTTTGCTTTCAGTATCTGACAGATACACTGTCAGGTAGTTGGTCTGCTGTCTTCTATGTTCCATTGTTCTACCAAGTCAGGGATTAGAGACAGAGAGATGGAACAATGGCTAAGACGCTTGTCTGGCACATGACTGAGCCGGGGTCAGTCCCTGCCACTGAGTATAGTCCCCTAGTTGCTTTCAGGATTTTCTCTTTATCTTGGATTTTTATTATTTCACCAGGGTGTTTTACATGTGAGTTTGTTTGAGCTTCTTGAATATGGAATTGTGATTCTTCAACATGTATAAGCAATGCTCAGTCATTGTTTCTTGAATGATTGTATTTTACGCCCCTTTGTGCTACCACCATTACTCCAGGTAATGGGATTGTCCAGTGTCTTAAGGTTTTATCAATTCTTTAAATGTTTTTTCTTCTATAAATTTTTCCCTATTGGTCTATTTTCACATTTGTTTCTTTTTCCCACTGTTATATTCATTATACTTTTAAGTCCACATAGTTATTGTTTTACTTAATAAAATGTAATTTGGGGGACAGTGTGATAATACAGCATGAAACTGTAATCATACAGTACGGCATGTGTCTTGCATACATCCTGGCTTTGATTCCCGGTACTCCTTATGGTTCCCCCGAGCCCTGACAGAGTAAGCCCTGAGCACTGCTCTGTGTGTGTGACCCGAAACTGTAAATAAGTAAGTAAATAAAATGTGATTTTAAGTTCTAAATTTCCTATTTGAAACTTTTACTTGACTCTATTTACTCTGCTGCTTTTCTTTTCTTTCTTTTTTGTTTCTTTTGGTCACACCAAGTGATGCTCAGGGCTTACTCCTGACTCTGCTGGGAACCATTTATGGTGCTGGGGACTGAACCTGGGTGAGCTGCATACAAGGCAAACACCCTGCCTGCTGTACTGTAACTCCAGCCATCTGCTATGATTTTTTTATGGTTTCATTTATGAGGAATACATTTTCTTTTATATTACTGAGCACAGTTATACATTGGCTGCTTTAATAATGTGACTCCTAATTCTTGTATTTAATTTCTCTTGAAAATATCCAATTTCTTTAAAAACTTTGCATTTTGCCTGAGAAATTTGAATTGTATATCCAGGTGGATACAGCAAGTATTATGTTGTATAGACTCTGAATTCAATATATTTTATTCTACCAAAGAATGCTAATATTTTTATTTTAGCAGATAAATAAGTTGATCATCTCAAATTACAAACTCGGTTTCCTGGACTACAGCTCAAATGTCAGTTCAGTTTGTAGTTGTTAGTGTTGAATTTTTAATTGGACTGGTTGCTATCATCCAGAACTGGTATGGTTCAGAAGTCAACCAGAGATTTGGGCTTTCTCAGATCAGATTGTGCTTTCTCCATCCTCCTAGACTCTTTTCTTCCAGGATTTCCTTCTTTGTTTTTCTATAAATTGGCTAGGTTTATCCAAAATTCTGTTTTCTCTAGCCAGAAATACTTTTCTATTGGACTATTAGCATCTATATGCAGCTCAAATCTATTAAAATAGGAAGTTCACTTTTGTTGCTTCCTTCTTCCAAGTGTTGACTCTCTCCAGACACTGCCTGCTAGAATTCACATGCCAATGCCTTCAGGTTAATTAGCTTTTTTGTTCCATTTTGTTTTGTTGTCCAGAATTTGTCATCGTTATCTGTAAGAAGTACAGTCTAGAGGAGCCTATTATGCCAATCCAAAAGTCATACACCTATCTTATAAGTTTTAGAAAAGTTGTAAGCTTTAGAGAATGTAGATATTAATATTCCATAAACATCATTCTAAAGTAATCTTCAAGGATTGCCTTTTATTCATTTATTTAACAGGGTAGTTCTCAAAAGTTCCCTCAATTACATTCTGTCTTGACCTCCATATACCCCGATGTCTAATCCTATCTGTCATCCTCCAAGCACCCCATTTTCTCACTGTAGGCTTCCCTGACCCACCCTCCTCAGCAACTCATTGTCTCATCTCCCTCCACATTTTGTTCCAATAGCAAAGCAGATGACTCCAGGATTGTTTGGCATGTCTTCTGGGTAATGGCATTGCTCTAGCTTCTCTTTCCTTGGAGTCCCTGAAGTCTGAGCTGCTGAACCAGCATGCTCTGCTGCAACTGGAGAATCTAGTGTGACACCTTCCGAGGCAGCTAGCACCCTTGGGTTACCTGGTCGCTGAAAGTTCTAGAACAAAATATAGTTGTGTTCTAGACATTATACTTTAACTACGTAAGTCATAAGTGTTTATCTCTGAGATTGTAATTTGAGACTATATGATAAGCGTGTGTCTGAATTAAAATAAGTAAAGCATCACTATTGTGTCAACATTGCCTTTAGACTTTAAACCATCTTGATCTCTCCCAACCCCTCTTCCTCTGGGGAAACAACTATGCAATAGAATGTATAGTGTACAGAGCACAGCTACCTTACAGGAATATAATGTAAATTAATGATATGAGAGTGGAATATCTCCAAGTTGCTGAGGGGCCATATCATAAAACGCATATTTTGCTTTCATTTTTATTTAGATAGATTTGGGGGGGTGGCAGTTTATGAAGAGCAAAGGCCCATGATTCATAGTCTGCCTCAAATATAAGAGCCAGCTAATGAAATGTGCCATTGATTTCCTTTTTCTGTCTTTTTTGACCCTCTGTTAAATTTAAAGGGGGGAAAGAGATACATTAAATTCCAATTCTAATAATAGCTCCCAATGGGGACCAAGTGAATAAGACAAGAGAAGAGAGACCTTTCAGCGGTAGGATTTGCTTTGAGCCTAAGTGAAGTCTGTCCTTATCAAGTTTTTAGTGAAATGAAATCAGCAAGGGAAGTTTATTCCTTCTGGCCTTGCCCCCAAAACACAAGTGTCACATCCCCAGATCATGCCCACAGGTAGTAATTAAGCTTCACTCGGCTAAGAGCCCTCCGAGAGGCAGTACTTTTCAGAATCCCAGATTTAGATTTCCAGTTATTCATGTTGCAAATAGATGCATTCAGTGTCAGCTGTTGGCCTAGAAAGGGCTTTAAGTCCTGACTTTTTACTAGTATTAACATGGTGCCATTATAAGGCAGCACGTTTATCAAGGAAAATAGTATTCAGAGGAAAAATAAAACAAGCATTTCAAACATGTTTCCAACAAAGAAAAGAGTAAGAGAGGTCGCATCCTATATTTTCTGAACCAGCAACTCATGCTTCTAATGGAAACTTCTGTGACATCACTGAGGTATTCTAAAGATCCAGAGAACTTATAACTAATTGTTTTTATCACAGTGGAATGTATCTCAGCTTCCAGCGTGGGTTAAGAATAAAGGTAGTTACTCAGGAAGAAAGCTAACATGGCATTCTTCTGTACAGATGGAATTTTCACTGCGCAGAGTGTGAATGTGTATGGTAGGTGTTTGCTTTTCATTTACCCACTTAGAGTTTTTCTTATCCTTTAGGAAATACATTGACTTATGTTGTGAAATACAGAGAGGAGGTGAAGGAGAAAACTGATTTGTGACAAGTTGCCCTTCCAGCTCAGAATGCTTATTTATCTTAACCTCCTTTCTGTTCTCTTCTTTATCTTTTCATTGAGCTACTAGTGACAGATAACGTTCCATTAGTTTCAGGTATGCAACAGTGATTTGGCATTTGTAGATATTGTGAGATTACATCCCTTACCAATTATATTTTGTATGTCACAAAAACAGACTTCTCAGCCCTCATTAACCTTAGGGTTTATCCACAAACAATGGCCTATCACACAGAACATGGTCTTGGCAGTTCTACTTTGTAGGGAACTGCATTTTGACTTCTTCGGGCAGAAATGGGAGTAGGTGGAAACAGGCATGTTCTCTCTGTCGTCACAAGCTCGCAGCTCTGGGCAGCAAGCAGGAAAGGGTTGCGGGTGGAGATCCAGAGTCCGTCTTGCCAAAGGATGAATAAAGGGCGTTCATTCATCAGCTTTCAAGCTGTCACCCTCTTTCTAGCCCCCACCTCAGCCTGAAATTGGGAGGAGGGAGGTTCTGATTATTTTTGTCTATTTCTAGCAGAGCTAGCATGAACAATTAAATTTAGGGCTTCCCTGTGGCCTGTGAATAATAGTGCACAGTGCTAACCATCAGGGCACAAAGGCAGACAGCAACAACAACAAAAAAGAGGCTTTTTTTTATTTTCTGTTTACCCTTCAGGACACTGTTTACCTTATCACTGAAGGGGACGATATCATCTTTCCTGTTTCGGAAATTATACTTGGCTTATTCTCCAGCTTCCAGTCTCAAGCTGTCCAGTGATCAGGCTCACGAGTCAGGCTGGGACTGAGGGATTTATAAAAGACCCTGCCCTCTCCACCCAGCCCCTGGCCTGTGCCTGCGTGTTGACCCCTCCATGCCCTGACCAGTCTCTCTGTCCAGTGTCTTTCTGTCTCATCTCAGGCTTTTCACCCTGTCTTTCGGTTGTACTCTCTTCCTCTTCCCCCCACACTTAGCTCACTCCCTTTTCCTTGATTCTCCTGTCAAACCTTTTTCTTTTTCTCCCTTTCAACCAGAAGGATTTTTCCCCTTTTCTTTCTCTCTCTAAATTTACTTCACAGCAGATTGTCTTGTAGTAAATCACCAAAAACCCAAATAGCACTAAAGCATTCTGATACAACATTAGCATTTGCTTAACAAGCACAAGATAAACATTAAACAAAGAACTGCATTTCTTTATTAGAGGCTGCAAGATACATAATCCATGAGCACAAGAAACATGGGACCCAGTGGATATGCAGATGTGTGTTATTTCATTGGCGCTGGGCGGCCTTGTTAGAAAAGGTTTTCATCTGAAGGCTTGGGGGTGGATGGTTGACTGTCCCTGGTGGGGCTGTAACTAGATACAGAGACTGTTGCAAGCTAGGCTGGGCTCCCTGGTGGACGTGCTGATTGGACAGCCTGAGGAAAACTTGGGAAGCATCGGGAAGTGAACTCAATCACCTTGGGGATGATAGGGTAGAACCAGATGAAGGCATTTGACTTCTTTTGTAACTCCCACTAAGGACAGATTGCCAGTGCGATCCAGCCTCCATAACTGCAAATCAGGCCCTTTCCCCTATGCCGATTTCATTAGAATGGCCAGCATGGTGCAAAGAGGGAAAAAAAAAAAAGGTTAGACACAGTAATTTTACAGGCAGGCGGGTACAAAAAAAATCTGCATAATTAAGCAGTCAAGGCTGCTAATAGGGGAGTTTATATGCTCTGGGACCAGGCAAGGGCAGCACATATGGATATAGCACTGGATATTAAATCTACGGCATGCAGACTTACTTCAGGGCCCTCAGAGAAAAGGCTAATTATAGAGAGAGGAATTGTGTTTACTGGTCTGTCTTGGGCAAAGATGGTGAAAGAAGTGCAACCAAGTTTTGCAGTTAGACATGAACAGGCTGTTAATAAAGATATCAAAATATGTGCCTGTGGTTGTTTCCTTCCTAATCAACACAAAATTATAGATTCAGTGGGCACTCCTTCCACCCCACATTACCTGCGACAGACAAAACACTCGGAGCTAAGTTTCCTACATTAAGTAAATGCAGTGTGTTGGGGTGCACAGGATAGAAGTGTGTTTATCCTTAAATTGGCATGGTTTAATCTGAGCTCGACTCTTGATCATCAATAAATTTTATTTATCAGTTTAAGCTTTCCCAGTTTGAAAAATGTCAGTGCTTCCGGACATGAGGTCAGCCAGCTCTTCAGTATAAATGGGGATTCTGAGTGGAAGTTGCAGTGGGCAGGGGTGAGCCTTGGGAGAAAGGGTGTTTCTGGAAGGGGCTCTACCGGGATGGGCATTAACATTTCAAAATGCATATCAAAGATAAGAGAAAACCCAAAGGCCCCTTTGTCACAGGCCCCTAACGATCATCTCAGCCATGCACTGAGATGATTTCTTCAGATTATTAAAGAGATGCATCTCATATTTGTATGTATGTATGCATGTCTGTATGCATGTGCTTCCTTATTTATTAATTCCATACAAAGGGCTTTTTCTGAAGGGGACCAGACCATGGGCCGTTTGCCCTGGGCTGGATGTGCCAAGGCATGCCTGGGTGTTTCAGGGGACTGGAGCCTACTGCAGATTTCATTTCCAGAGAAGCAGTCTGGCCCCTTTGTCCTTTCGGGAAACCTCCCACAGAAAACAGCAGTCTTTGCCACAGACAGATTTGTGGCTGTGGGGCCCCAGGCATTTGTGAGCCTGTTGTGCATTCCATTACTTCCCCCCAACAAGGAGGGCTGGAGAAGAATCTCACCGCCTCGTCTCAAGATGCTCTAAAACCTCCGGCTTAGGAAAGTAAACAGCATCTGATCAACCAGATATTGGGTCAGGCTCTCTGGACATCTGTGCTCTTCTTAGAGGCAAGAATTCCGTGCTAATGAGAAGACTCAAGCCTGAGACGTGGAAAGTGAGAGTTCTCAGGGCTAATGAACGGGCTCCTCAGCCCCTTCAAGTGAGGGGAAGCAGCACGTGGCACCAAATGCTCACTGTGTCCCCTTGTCCCCTCATTGTTCCCCAGCTGACCAAGGATGTTTTACTCATATCAGCTAGTCAGAGCAGGACAGGTGCTTGCCTTGCATACAGCTGACCTGGGTTTGATCCCCTGTTACACCCTAACCCCATCAGGACTAATCCCTGACCACATAGAAGTAAGAAGTAAGCCCTGAGCAAAGCAGCTGTGCCCAAAAGCAAAATAGAAAACCCTGAAAAAACAGATGTGAGTAAAATAAATGGCAGGACTTGTGAGAGGCTCGTGCTCAGCAAGTACAAGGGCCCTGGGTTCTAGTCCCAGCCCTGAATGGCCCCAGAGCATCTCGGAAAGTGTCCCCTATTAAAAGGGGGCAGGGAGGGGAGCTATTCCTGTCAAGATCAGTGTAATGCAACTTCTCAATGCAGATTATTTCATACTAAATTTTTGAGATGTGGTTTCCCCTTGTAGATAAATTAATTGAATTTTTTTTCTTTAAATCAAGCACAGCAGGTAGGGCGTTTGCCTTGCACACAGCCAACATGGCCGACCCGAGTTCGATTCCTCCGCCCCTCTTGGAGAGCCCCCCCCCCCCCCTCGGCAAGCTAGCGAGAGTATCTTGCCCGCGTGACAAAGCCTGGCAAGCTACCTGTGATGTATTCAATAAGCCAAACACAGTAACAACAAGTCTCACGATGGAGACGTTACTGGACCCGCTCGAGCAAATTGATGAACAACAGGAGGACAGTGACAGTGACAGAAATCAAACTAGTCACCCGAATTTTTGCAAACTCAGTGACTTCTGATCTTTTCCAGCTTTGCAAGGCCACACTGCAGGAGCATTCGAAAGATAGGAAACTGTGACAGCCCCAAGATTAGTAAGAACAGCATGACATAAATGGAGTGTAGTAGCATTCGAAACACTTACTAAAGCCATTCTTTTCATCCCATTCTTTCTAGTTGAGACTTCAAAATGTAAAATAAAGAAATTGGCACTGGAGAGATAGTACAGTGTATAGGGCACTTGTCTTGTACGCAGACCTGAAATCCGATCTGATCCCCTGAGCCTGCCAGGAATGATTCCTGAGACCAGAGCCAAGAGTAACTCCTAATCATCACCTGGTGGGCACCCAAATATCTCTCTCCCCAAAAAAAAAGAAAAAAGAAATTTGCAGACAGGACCCCCTTGGCTCCATTTTGGTCAGTTCCTATATCATGGTAGCAATTCACTGTAAGCACATTGGGCAGTCTAGGCCTCCTGCTTCTGCTTGCCAAGAGAACAGGAAGCCGACCAGAAACTTAGCAGACATTAAGCATGTTCTGCTAGTAAAGTGCAAGCTTTTTCTTTTCAGATAGAAATATATTCCATGTTTAGGGGTAAACATGCACTGACTTTTTTTTTAAATGATTGGTCTAAACAAAATAAAGCTTTCCCCTCCCCCCTTTTTTTAATGTCAAGAGACCTGACTTGGTAGAGAAACAGTATGAATTTGAAAAGTTCTCCTTCTCTCCATTTTTGGGAATACAAGAAGCAGCAACATGCTCCTCGCCACTGAGCACAGGGTGCACTCAGCATCCCTTACCACACAATGGCTTCCCAAATCTGCTCTAAATCTTTCTCCTCTCTCCATCACTCAGTCTTCCTTTCTGGTTTTCTTCCTTCCATTCATTCAAGAAAAATGAAATGGTTTCCTGGAGAACAGGCCTTTGTTGGTGGTAAGAGACATAATCAAGAATGAATTCATCTTGCAGAAGAAAATAAGATGTCTACTTGTATTGAGGGAGTAAATGTGATCGATGTTCTTAAGAGCCTTATAACGTATGGTAGGAATTGAGAGGAGGTCTACATGCTCAACAAGGACAAGAGGCATAAGTGTGGGCAAAGGCCTGAGAAGCAGAACATTCTCTGTTCATTTTGATATATTTGATATAAGCTGTACTACTCTTCTGGAGTGATGCTCTGCTGGAGTGATAGCACAGTAGGTATGGTGTTTGCCTTGCATGCAGCCATCCAAGGTTCAATTCCTCCATCCCTTTCAGAGAACCTAGCAAGCTACCGAAAGTATCTCACCTGCACAGCAGAGCCTGGCAAGCTCCCCACAGTGTATTTGTATGCCAAAAACAGCAACAACAAGTCTCACAATGGAGATGTTACTGGTGCCCGCTCAAGCAAATTGATGAACAGTAGGAGGACAGTACTTCAGTGCTACTCTTCTTCATCTTTTCACTAATTGTGTCATCACAAATAAGCCAATAGATGATCTACACATTACCTGTGCCCTAGCCAGCATAGCTGCATTGAGGAGAGAGAGAGAGGTGGGAGAAGGCAGAAATCACTGCTATTGCTGTGGATGCTTTCTGAGAGAAGGAGTCTAAAGTGGGTAATTCAGCAGCCAAGCTTTAACCTATTTGGAGATGTTTTCACAAATGTCTGACTTAGCTTACAAAACTGAGAGAAGCTCTTTGCTGGATCTGCCCAGATAACCCCCCTTGTCTAGGTGCCTGACCTGCGGCAGCAGCTCTTGACAGCGCTGCCCACCTCTAACAGGGCAGTCTTAGAGCTGAGAGCTGCCACCTGGCCTGTTCCTGACCCTAGGTCTTCTTGCAGTTTCTGTGGCCTCCGTGTTTGTGGACTCTGAGCCACGATCTTCATCTTACCTCGCAAATCCTCTGAGACTCACCATTGCTCTGGAGCAGCCAACAAAGCTGCCTAGAGAGAGGCAAGCTCCTTCCCTGGAACTCTGACATACCCTCTCTCCCTCTCTTTTTTTCCATCCAAACACACTAGAACTCATGATCGTTACCACCCCACCACACCTGCAGAGGGGAGGGGAGGGAAGGGAGAGAGGAACAAAATCCATATAGAAACTCTAAGGACTAAGAACACTTGCTATAAGATTTTTCAACCAATGGAGCAAATATTTGTTTTTTTCTTGATAACAGGCAAGACTGATATTTGCTCCTTAATCAGCTCTTGCACTGCAAAGATCACCGGATCATCTTTGGACCCTGAGTTCCAATCTCTCAGACCTATAATATAGTGACTCGACAGCCCATTGCATAGATGTTGAGCTGAGGCAAAGTTAATTGAGGGAGGTGAGACCACACAGCTTGTCAGTGGCAGGACTGGACATCTCACTCACCCCTGAATGTTCCAGTGCATCAGTTTGTAAAATCACTCTCTTGGTGCATGGCAGATGCTTTACAGAAAATGCCTCTTAAAGCTAATGTCTCAGGTGCAGAGATTTGTGCCTTGTATGCAGCCCACCCACGTTAAATCCCAGCACTGAATATAGTCTGCTGAGCCCAGCCAGAGGTGGTCTCCAAACACAGACCTTGACTAAGCCCTGCACACAGCTGGGGGCATGGCCCCAAACCAAGATTAAAGAATAATAATGCTGTCTCTTCTACTCTCTTAGACTACAATGTAAGTGAGTTTAAGCCGTTGGTAGAGGTCTTTGTTTCCACCTTGCTAGACCTACCAAGTGCAGGCTGCACTAATCAGAAATCTTCCTTTCACGGTGGAAGCAACTTTTGTGACAGTGGTAAAAATGAGAGATTGTAATATTGGACTCAGTAGTAGTGATCCCCTTGCTAACAGAGCAACCTTCCTTTCAAATAAGATGAGGGATTTTTTTTTCATAAATTAAAAAGGATTTAGTGGCTGCCCATTCATTTGCTGAGTATTCATCGAAAATTAATATTTAATCAGTATGCAAAGAGGCTTAATTGCATTTGTGACCTGCTTTCTTACATATTTGGGAGGGCAGAGATGAAAACGGGGCACACACAGTAAATGCATTTTACTGCCAGAGTGGAACTTTACAATCCTACCAGGGGACCTTTTGGTAATGTTTGTAATGTGCAGCTATTGTGATTTAGGAAAGAAAAATGCTACTGCTGGGCTTTATTTTCAACGAATTTTTTTTCAAACATCAATTAATGCAATCAAATGTAGTAAGGGGAAATCTAACTTTTTATTTACATTTCTGAGGGCCAGGAAATATTTGTTTGTTTTTGCTAATTCCAGTCATTTGAGCTATTGAGTGTACAGTTTTCTTGGTATTTTCCAAATCAGCTCAGTAAGTTGTGTTTGACAGTCTATGTAAAACTCTCCACATGAAGAAGAGGAAACAGCCTTGAAACTGGTAACATTTGTTGTGAAATTTTGCTTGGCTCCAAACAGTTCAATAAATATGACATTTTGGTTTTAAAAAGGAGATTTTTGTTAATAAAATCTATTATGTTAATTTTCCTACCCATGCCCATAACAAATATTATTTCTTCATGATCATGTCAGACTTTTAACATTAATTTTAAGCTCTATCTTGATAAATCTGGGGGAAAAAAAACAACAGGAGGTTGGAGAAATAGTACCGGGTAAGGGTTGCTTTGCATGTGGCCAGTCTGCTTTGGATCCCAAGCACCAGCACTGGATAGGGTCCCCTGAGTACCACCAGGTGTGACTCACTCTATCCCTCTTCCCACAAAAGAAAAACCATATGGTCTTAATGGGATTCTAAAATAAACCAATAAGATTGACCTATTCATATAGAACTATCTATGCTAGAAAGTACATTTTTTTGATTTTCATTCTGACAGCAATTCACCACTTTCCTTGAGCATGCTGTGTTTTTTAACTTCACAAGAATAGAGACCCAGTAAATAGTTGTAGAATATTTAACTAGAAATGTGGTTCCATGCTTCCATGAAATTTAATTTTTGTTCTTCCCCATAATCTGGAACCTAGAGCCACATTTACGCCCAATTCTAACCAGTATCTCTCTGCCTCTTGAAGCAGATCAGTGAAACTCTTTCTAGGATTTTGGCTACCAGTGTGTGTTATTGAACAGACTAGCTTAGGCTAATTGATAGACAATTAAGTACCTAGTAAACCCATGACATTTACTTTTGAAAATTCAGAGTATTATAGAAATTCAAGGCATTGTTACATTTATAATCATCCTCAGGTAGAAGTAATGGGAAAAAATAAATTATTGTCATCAGTCTTTGCAATAATGAGTCTACTTATGGGGCTTTCACAAAGGAGGGGTGTGGACAACTCTGGCTTGTGGAGACACTTCCCTCAGCTTCTTATGCTTGAAGGTCATGTTGGCCTGAGCACCAATATGATCTTCTGCAGCAGATGAAGTCATCTGCAGACCTAATCGGGTGAGTTAAGGCCACAGTGACTCCTTTGAATTGGAATTTCTCTGCTTGATAGCTCCTGATCAGAATTTTTCTAATATTCACTTCCAAAGAGAGATGCATAGATGCTGAGTCCCTGAGGATCACTTTGTTCTGTCCTACCTTTGCGAGGTGTTCCTTTTTTGCAGGGCCATCCTCCTACATTGGAGGGCGCCATTAAGTTGAGTAGAGGGATCAGAATGAATTAAAACTTGGACCAAGATACACTAATCTGTTTCCTCATCCATCATCTGCTCACTTGCAAGAGTGCTGTGATGGCCTTAATGTTGTCTGATTTAGTGAAATTTTATTTTCAGTTCTTTGAAGTAGTCAGGCCAAAGTTAAATGAAGGTAACTTTTCTTCTCGTTGCAGGAAATGATATTAATCTTGTTATTAGGCATTTTTCTCTTAATACTAGTATTTATAAATAATCAGTCATTGTGATTTGATTAAAAATATACTAAAAGGTGGGGCTGGAGCAATAGCACAGTGGGTAGGGCATTTGCCTTGCACGCCACTGACCCGAGTTTGATTCCCAGTATCCCATATGGTCCCCCAAGCACTGCCAGGAGTAATTTCTGAGTGCATGAGCCAGGAGTAACCACTGTGCATCGCCGGGTGTGACCCAGAAAGCAAATATATATATATATATATATATATATATATATATATTAAAAGGTTGAGTGGTAGAGCACCTTCCTAGCATTTGCATAACCCTGGATTTAATCCCCAGTACAACGTACAACGTGCTCCACCAGAACAATTGAGTGTTGGCTCTGGTGCCCTGAAGCATTACTGGAGGTGGGACTTATTTAAGAAATTACGAGTAAAATGAAAAATGATCTGAAAATATGGATATGCTAAAAATATTTAGTATATGTTTAATCATTTCTGGATGTTCATACAATGCTGAACATTGCTATATACTCATTTTAATCTCTAAACTGTCTTTCCTCCAAAATTCAGAAAAAGCACAACTTCTTTTGCTTGTTCTCATCAGGCTGTGCTTTTCCTATTGTATCCAGCATTGCAATTCTACAAAATTACACAACGCATTTACTTTCTCTAGACAATTCGATTAAAAAAAACTCTCATGCCAATCTCTGTCTTTTAAGAAACCCAACATTGCTACTGCTTTTCAGAAGCCAAGGAAGAATGAAAGTTCAAGACATCATGATAGGTCACTTATTATTCTGAACTTTCACTCTTTTCATGGCCAAGAATGAAATTGATAAGTGAGCTAAATATGATTTGCTTTCAGAAAGGACATAAATTATATAGTTGTCAGTATCAAATTTGTACTTGGGTTGTTAGCACTGGAATTCTATGATGATTACATCACATATCATACGGGGGGGCAGACAGAGCTTTTAAATACATAAAACGTTTAAAACCATTAATAGATGTTTTAGCGACTTTTTCCCTATAGATTTCCTTTTATGATGGGAAATTCTGAGTTTTTTATATTGAGCAGTAAGCAATATATACCTTTTTAAAACAAATCTTAAGTGAGCTTACTAATTTTAGAAAAATTATCACTGAGATACTATTGTGCCCATATTATCTTTATAATTTTCTGTTACAAGCCTAGAAATATCTAATAACTTTGTAGAAGGTGCTGTAAGGAATTTCTCTCTGAACAGAGCTAGCCTGCTTATTATGTCCTCTTCAGTTTAACAGATGTAACTTGTTATCTATTGCATACTTTGTGTTAGGCCCATTTCATATTCTTTTTTAAAAAATGAGTGTAGTATTAATTAATTAATTTTTGGTTTGAGGGCTACACTCAGCTGTGCACAGGACTTAATTTTGGCTGGGCTTGTAGCAGCAGATGTGGTGCCAGCGATTGCACTCAGGTCGGCTGTGTGCCAGGCAAGTGCCTTATCTGGTGTGCACTATCTCTCTGGCCCCTATTTCAAAGGCTTTGGTCTTGGTTTGTTTGTTGTTTGTTTTGGGGACTGGCTACCCCTAATTATACTCAGGGCTTATTCCTGGCTCAATGCTCAGGGATTACTCCTAGTGGTGGTGCCAAGGATGGAACCCAAATCTGTTGCGTACAAATCACATGCTGTACCCACTGTACTACCTCTTCAGTCTCAGCTTTGGTTTTGGACTGAATAAAACACCTGAGAATATCTACTTCTTAACCACATTTTCAAGCTAAATAGAAATAAGGCAAATATTTATTGTAAGTGGTACTCAGTGCTTACTCCTGGCTCTGTGCCCAATATACAATATTGGCCTGTCTGCCTGCCTGCCTTCCTACTCTCTTTCTTCCTTCTTTCCCTTACTTCCCTATTTTCTTCTTTCTCTTCCCATCTTCCTTCCTTCCCTCCCTCTCTTTCCCTCCCTCCCCATTCCTTTCTTCCTCCCTCCCTCCTTCCTTCCTTCTTTGCTTTCTCCCTTCTTTCCTTCTTCCTTTCTATTTTCCGTTCTTTCCTTCCTCCCTTCCTTCCTTCGCTTCCCTTCCTTCCCTTCCTTCCTTCCTTACTTTCCCATTTTCCCTTCCTTCCTTTCTCATCCCTTCCTTCCTTCCCATTTCCCCTTCCTTCCTTCTTTCCCATCCCTTCCTTTCTTCCCATTTCCCTTCCTTCTTTCTTTCCCATCCCTCCCTCCCTCCTTCCCTTCCTTCCTTCCCTCCTTCCACTCTTCCTCCCTTTATTCCTTCATTACTTCCTTCCTTTTCCCCATTTCAATATATAATAACTTTATCACTTGTATTGCTATTGACTGACAGAAACAAAAAGAAGGAAATAGAAGTGAATATGATTCATTGGTATGCCGGTAGCAACCTGGCTTCAGCACATCCTGTCTAGATGTGCTGGTGTATCCAGAATGATACCCCAGAGGAAAAAAACGTAGGTTCACAACATATTGAGCTAACCTATTTTCCATACATAATGTGGCATTACCTTTTTAGTAAGCCACACACTTAGAAATGTGCATACAGTTCTGGTTTCTTCCCAAACATTCAATCTAGTATGCCGTATAGGGGAGCAATCCTGGCACTTAAAAAGTATCATTAGCTATAGGCAAAATAGAATTTGTTTCTGAATAATTGTAATTCCATAAAGGAGAGCTTGACTCAGTCTCCACAGGGTTTCGGGTGACGGTTTAACCATATCACTGGGTTATTGCCAGTGAGAGACCTCATCAGCTTTCAGTCACACATGCCTTCTACGTCATAAGTTGTATAATCATGGTGCATTCCTTCAGATTGACAGCTCAGGAAAAAGTGTTTCACAGAGAATGGTTTTCCTAGCCCCTCTGAAAATCAGGAAATATGAGAAATTTAACTTTCCATTACTAAATCTTCCAGCAGATGCTGCCTTTTAACTAAGGCACTGCTTTCCTCAAAAGAGAAAAGCATTTTCACAAGGGCAAGAGAGGCCTGATAGTAGTTGCTTAGCAAATAGGAAATGGAGTGGATATTCAGTAAAAGAGTGACCAGGTCCTTAAATGTTCAATAAGAGATCTTGAAAGACTATAGTTTTACTTTGACAACTTAAGTTATCATGCTTGAGAAAAAGGAACTTATGTTTCTTAGTTTTAGTTTTGGGGCCCACCCAGTGGTACTCAGTGCTTATTCATGGCTCTGTGCCCAGGAATCACTCTCAGGAGTGCTCAGGGTACCAGGTGTGGCACTGTAGATCAAACCAAGGTTCATTGCAAGGAAATGTAAGGAAAGCGCCTTAACTCCTGTACTGTCTCTCCAGTCCAAGAGTTTTTAAATGTTTTTAAACAAGGGTTCAATGAAATTCTAGAGTATTGGTTTCAGTAACTCTGAATTCTGTTTCTTGCTATAATCAAAATGCTTTTCCCTCATAGATATGTCAGTTAATATTTGTAATTTCATTATTTTCATCTTTTAAGCAAGTTCCTATTAATTATAGTGTCTCCAAAGTCCCTTCTTACCTTTATCTAACATTCTAATATTTGACCAAACAAATCACATTTACCCTCTTCCTTTCTTATACTTCCCTTGTTTATTGACTTTCTTCTGTTTTTTATGAAAAATCACAATGTGTTGGGATCTTTGAGAACATTGGATGGATCATTTTATCAAGTAGTAGAATATTTCTTAGTAAAATGATAATGCCAAACCATGGTCAGCCAGCTCTCTCATGCCTTCACAATTGTGTTTTTCATATCACTTTTCAGATTTCTTTGAGCACTGGGAGCATTATTTGTTTTGGGAAGTATATCAATAACCTTATAGTAGTTGAATGTCATCCTGTATTTTTCTTCAAGCATAAAAGCTTTATCTAAGGTAGTCTAGAAGAAGAACCTACGCACAGATTTACACCCTACATTTATTTTTCTCTTAAGTGTGTTGCTGCAGAGTTTTTTTCCTTTGCTAATATATTTTGACACCTTATAGTTGTAACCTGCTGTTTTCTTTAATTGCTTATTGTTATTAATTATATAGTGATATCAGAGTTGGCTGCTTGAGCCACTTGGCTGTAAAGAAATTCATTTATCATTATTGCCGTTGGAGCTACAGAAAATTGCCAATGTTCTATCTAGAGATGAATGATTTTGAGCTTACATCCAGTAAAATTTTGAATATGGGTCAAATATTTAAGTGTTTTCTTTCTGTCACTACCCTTGTCTATGCCGAGTCCCTTAATTTTCTGTTATCTTTTGTTTTCAGTTCTTGATTTTCTGCCCATTCAGTGAAGTTCACTTTTTCTTTTTCCATTGTTCCACTTACTGACTGTACAAGGCATGACCTTTACTTTAGTCTCATCTTCCTACTGCAGATTTTCCTTCGTAAATTTATTTTTTTAGTGTTACTAACACGCCCAAGTTTACAACTTTGTTATAGGCACATTTCATTTTAAATCACTGATGTTGATTGGACATTGCCTGAAGCCCTGCTTTTCAATGAAAAGGATCATTATGCCCTGAAGAGTAACTATAAACCCCTGCTCACGCTATAAATAATCAGAAGTATTTAGATTCCCAAATTAGGAAACTCAGCAAGATAAAGGAAGAAAGGGATGAAAGAATATTTGCAAACTAGTGATGTGCACATGTAAATACCTCCTCGCTACTTACCAATCTCTGTCGTTTCTTTAAATCTGGGCTTAATTTAGAATTCATGACCCCACAGCTGCGTGTTCCACGAAACAGCCAGGCCAGAGCGTTCCTCTGCCTTCTGGCAGCATGACATTAAATTCACACTAGTTAAGCCAACTTAAATTGAGCCTCCTTGAACCTTCCTAAATAAAACTAGTGGCCTTAATTACAATCAGGCAATTTAAAGGTTATGGAGCTCTAACTAGTACTGCAGTATATCACTTTAATAATGCACAGGAAAATTTCTCTAAGGGGTGGCATCGTTTGATTAGAAGAATTCAAGTTTCACAGCACATTTCCAATAAACTGTTTTTTTTGGAAATCTTATTGCATTTATTGCTCCATTACCTCTTTTTTTATTTTATTCTTCAAAGCCAAGTTTCTAAGGTCACACCAAAAGAACAATAAAAAATGTGAATCATTTTCAAATAACATGCAGTATTGTGATTTTTTTTTCACTACTAGAAATTTTCTTAGTGTTGCCACAAAATGGAAAAGAGTGGGTAAGTTCCCTTGCAAAGTTAAGAGCTGGCACTCATTATGCCTCAGCCCTGCCCAATTCCATATATAACATGTACTTTGATAGTCTGCCTGGGTATGAAGCCCCACACCTGAGGACAGACAATGTGATCTTTGCAATATGTTTCTTGGTTAATTCCCTTTAGAAACTCTCAGCTTGCTTCTGATCTTAAACCTGTGAACACTTAAAACCCCTTGGTTCTCGAGATATAGAATATTTTTAGAAGCTGGTGAACCTCTCTCTATTGAAAAAACAAACTCGTTCACTGATTTGTTGTTTGTGGGTTGTCAGTTTTCAAATCATTAGCAAGAGCAAGCCATGCTTTCTAGAAAGAATAAACAGGATATCAATTCAGGAGAAGACTTTCTTCTCCAGAAACCTTGTGGCTTTATACAAGGAGATTGTTGTTGACGGGGGTCTAAACCCAGCAGTGTGCAGGGCTTACTCCTGACTCTGCACTCATAAATCACTCCTGGAGGTGCTCCAGGGACCAAATGGGACACCAGGAATCAAACCCAGTTCTGCTGCATGCAAGGCAAGCAACCTACCCTCTATACTACCCATCCTATCCAAGATTCTTTTCCAAACTCACCAGGTAGATCACAGAACCATACCTTATGGGTGCCACCTTCAGCAGACAGTTTATCTTGCTGACCACTGCTGTGTGGAATTCATAGTCACTTCTGCACCATCTTTGCTCTAAGTGATATTTTCCTATAAGAGTTTTAGTTACATTTGACTTATGCTTCATGAAGAAGCCTCTTTCAATTTGGCCAGCTGTGGGTGGATGAGATGGGAATATATGCATATTTGGGGTATGGTACTCAAAGGTAAATATACCTGTACTTCCACCAGTGCCAGAAGTCTTAGGTGGGAGAGCATTAAGAGTTTATATTTAATATCAAACAGCAGAAATTTTAAGCCAAGAATTATATAAATGCATACATCTAAAAGAATTGTTACTTTATAACAAGAATACAAAACTATCAATAAAAACTGCTTGAAATTGGAATTTGGCATCATGGAAATGTGATCTAAAGGCTTGTCTATGTCTTGGGACAAATAAAGGCAATTTTTTCTTCGACATACACATATTTTTGTATGTTAGACATGAAATGTAGAGTAATATTTTGCTTGTAGAAATAAGGTATATATTTTGACTTAGTTTATCATGGGAGATGATCAAGCAAATATGAGCACTATTTCGTTAATGATTTCTTTGCCAGAGCATTTTAATCTTATTTCAGGAAATAGTGAAGGCAAGCACAATAAAGAAAATGTGGTTAGTCCAGATTTGTCATATGGATAGGGTTTAATGTACAGAGGAATGGAGCACACTTTGGAAACCCAATTGATAAATAATAAATACTGTTTTGGTGTTAGTCTAGGCATTTTGTTCTGATGAAATTAGATATAAGACTAGCTAAGTATATATTTCCCATAAATTCAATAAATATTTATTGAGTCTCAGCTATGAGCATGTACTGTTCTAGATATTTGGCATACATCAGTGCACAAGCAGACAAATACCCCTGCCCTTCTGGAACTTGCCTATGATGGCAATTGATGAATGACCCCAAACTTGGTTCTCTGGTCCCTAATTTTCTATTGAGATAACTTGGGGCTCCACCCACCTCTTTTCAGTAGCATTGCAAGAGCTGAAATGTAAACTGAATTGAAATACATTCTTTCCAATCAGATTATTTGTCTAATTTATTATGCTACATAGAAGTGAATGTTTTTATGCTGTCTTCATGTTCATAAACTGACTGTCAGGCAGAAAACGGAGAAGCACTAAAGATCAGAAGGGAAAAAACCTAGTATAGGAAATGGGGGAAATAGCTGTACATCTAGCTGAACTAGAATTTATCCTGGGATGCACCAGCATACACTGAAGTCCAAACTTTATGCAAAAAATTATTTTTCAAAAGGGCAACCTTATTTCCAGATAGACCCTGAGGACAGATTTCAGATTTAGAGACTTTTTTTTGTGGCTGGGGGGCTGGGGGTTCGATTCCCAAGTAGTGCTTAGGGGGACTACTCCCACAAATACTTAACCAGCTGAGTGAAGTTTAACGTGTAGACCCAGAAAATTTTAGGCCATCTGAGTCAACCCTATACTCCTCGGACACCTTCTGGGCTATATTTAGCAGTTCCAGAGAATGATTCGGAATCCAGAGCATACAAGGTATGCACGCCTGACCTTTGAACTAACCCAGGGCAGAGTTAAGGAGAGGCAGTCAACTTCCACCTTTATCCCCACCCTTGTCTTTTTTAGGACTCAGTACTTCCTTACTTGCCACTTTTTATGTACTACTGCATGTGCTATATGTACCACTCTTTTACCTGAATAACATTTTCCCCCCTTGGGGGCTGGACTTTGGGGAGATTTTAGATTAGAGTAAAATATTTAGATGGGGAAAGTGAAACAGACAAGGATGAAGACTCAGAAATGCCAACATCTTAGACATGTTTGCCAGGCATCTGTGTCTCCTTCATCTCTTGGTGGCTCCAGAACATTGCTGCTGAGTCCCACAGGTCAAGGAAGCCATCTTTGGGGAGCTATGTGTGTTTCATTGTTTATTGAACAAACAGCATTCCAGTGCTTTCCCCTACATGAGAATATTCTAATAAGCACTACACACAACCGAGAATAATAGCCAAGGAATTGAACAATATTGCATCTTGGAGCATCTGAAATCCCCCTCCCTGGCACTCCCATCTCTACCCACCTGGACCTCCTGCTAGTTTGCAAGCTGCTGATGTTTATGGGACTCTAGGCAGCCCCTGGGCTCTTTAAAATCTGCTGGGTACAATGCACGCTACCTCAGTTGTATCATTTCCTGCTCCAGCCCTGGTGATAATGAGAAGTTCAGAACAGGAAATGACAGTGTCTTATCTGGGGCTTTGATTATAAAGTCTAAAAGCATTATTGCCATCAGTCCAAAACAAGTAGTACCTAAGTTAAATACTTTGCCTTTCATCTTGAATTTATCCTTGGAATAAGGTTCTGGCTGAGATACACAGGTCATTCATCATTTCACTGTACCTAAGGGTTAGATATATTGTATGTAATTTGTCAAAGTTGAGCTACTTGGTACTCATTTAATTAATATTCTCCTTGCCTTGTAATCATGAGTCTGTTTCTTATATCTCATGCTCTCCTCTTTTACTACCTTTTGTAGGGTTAGGGGGATTTGGGCCACACCCAGCAATGCTCAGGGGTTACTCCTGACTCTGCATTCAAGAAATCTCTCCTGGCAGACCTTGAAGGACCATATGAGATGCCAGGGATTGAACCCGGGTTGGCCACATGCAAAGTCACTACCTCACCCACTGTAGTTAGCACTCTGGCCCCCAAACTCCCCTCATTTGTGACACAGAAATTTAGACAGTCCAATATCATCAGTGAGGGGAAAAAAGGATTATTTTGGTGTTAATCTCCAGGCAACTTTTGTTTCCATGTTGAGTGACTTAAAGAAATTGGGCAAAACTAAAATGTAACTAATATGAAGTACAGGTTCATACAATACTCAGTCCTCTCAAATTCTGCCTTACTTTGGGGGCTTAATGACTAATCTACTGACAGTCTTGGAGACCTCGGTAATATTCTCCACTGTCAAATTAGCACTTCCTTGTGTTTACATTACCATTATGAAATATGTGCGGTACATAGTACAACAAATTATAGTGACCTGACTGCTATGGACCGAGAAGGATGTGATGGCTATGCTCATGGCAAATTACAGTACAGGCCGCCAATTTTTCTACTCCTGGTTTCTAGGGTGAGCCAATGTAGCCGAAGGCTGAGTTTTGTCACGTATGGCTTTTCTTTGTTACTCCTCAGACCCCTAGCTTATAAATGTGTGCTTGGAAATTAACTCGGGAAAGAGGAGAAGTGAAGTAAATGATAGGGGGCTGGGAATTGGTTGAGGGCATAGTTTTCTTAGATTAAAAATAAAAGTATATATGTGCGTGGTGTGTGTGTGTGTGTGTGTGTGTGTGTGTGTGTGTGTGTAAGAATAGAGTGGTGCTTGCATTCAAACTGGAAAAATTGCAACTGCAGGGCATTTGATTCCTCAGTTTGATTTCCGAAGGCAGAGTTTATTTCCACTCAGATCAGAGCTTTTAACTATGGCCCCTGCCACAAGATGATGTACCAGGAGAGGTTTATATCTTTGGACTTTAGCCTATATATTTATGCAGTAGAAGAGGCTGGAGTATCCTTCTGGCCAGTCTCAAGGGTAAATAAGAGGAGTTCTACTTATAAACCGTTACAAATTGGTCCTCAGTAATGGTTGCAGAGTTGATCAGACGTTATCAGAGGGCCCCCAGTGGTTCCTGGAATAACAACTGCATGTAAGTCAACCGCTGAACATTTGCTTGTAGCTGTGCTAGAATTTTGTTTTTATTGAAGGAAAAGGAGTATAAACATGGGACACACAGTCCGGAGGCTGCTTAAAGGGTTTCTCTTGTTTAAAGCTTATATTGGAATGTCAGTGTCTTGTGTTAAGCTAACAATTGCCATGTTGGAACTTATAACTTGAGTTGTGCTTGAGCATCCAAATGGTAACTGTTACATTTGCAGTGATAGAGGTTTTACAAATTGGAAAGATACAAAATTATTATTCCCCTTTGAACTGACTTTAAACAAACAGATTTTGTTCTTAGAGCACAGTTTTGAACATGATTATCACCTTCCCTATGAAGGCAATGAGGTTATATTGCAATTATGTATTCAGACTCTTTTCTTTGAAACATTTAATATTGGAGTAAATATTTACATGAGCATCAGTCTCTTCTGTGTAGTCTTGATTTCTATTTACATTTATGTTCACACTTAAATGAAGATTAACAAATGAAAATAATTGTTTTAGCTGAAATGTACATACGTGGAATATTATTTCTCAATATTATACCTAAACCATCATTGGTTATAGTGTAAAGTGGGTGACCAGACAGGAAGTTGCTGGCCACCTCAAATGTACTCTCACTAGTGAGAGCTTCTCTGTGTTTCCCTGATGTTGGATTCATAGATCAGGAACCAGACTTTAGAATATAACAAAGAATGGTTTTCTATTTGTTCTGGAAATATATGGTTTTTTACATTCTACATTCTCATTCAGTTGACTAATTTTCACTCTAATGTTTCTTTCTCTCTTTCCATTTATGAATTTTCTGCTTTAATGTCTATTTAACTGGAATATTTTTCCATCTAATATTCAGAACTGGAATTTTTTATAAACGTAAATATTGCTCATTTTCTGTCTAACTTTTTGACTCCAGTTTTCAGTGTGAAGAAAACGAATAAATTTGTATTAATAAGCTATTTGGGGGTATGGGTTTTTCTTTAATTTTAAAAATAACCTACACAGGCAAGTCATGCTCATTGTAGAAAATCTGGAGAATACACATAAGAAAAAAAAAGGTAGAAAAACCTTATAAAGTTTTATCCATAGATCTCAGCTGTGACTCTTAATTAAAAAAATAGGGCTACATCAGCCTGTGATATCCTTAATGGAGTATTATAATGGTTATTAAATCAATTAACTCTGAATCTCTTTTTAATAAATGAGTCATACGGTATTATCCAACTACTGTCAGCTGCTACCTTTCCAGAGAACAAAAATGGTTATTTTGATAGAATTTTTTTATTATTAAAAGAACTGTGATTTACAAAGTTGTGTTTTTGGCCTATAATATTTCACCACCAATCCCACACCAGTGTCAACTTCCTTCCACCAGTTTTCCCGTATTCCCTTCCCACCGCACCCCCACCTGTCACCTTGACAGGCACATTACAAACTTCCCGTGGTTGCAGTTTCAGTCTCCTGTTTTCAGTGTTGTTGAGTCTGTGTTTTGGATAGATGGCCATACCCCTCACCCAGATCACCAGTATAACTGAAGCTCGAATAACTATTCACCCCTTACTTACCGTTCTCTTCTTCCCCCCTTGATTTCTTTCTTTCTCTGTTCTTCTCTCTAAACACTGGGTTTTTAATTGAATATTTTAGGTTTGGGCATCATTAGGAAGTTGAAGTATGACACAAATTGTGGATCTGTGAATACAAGCTTGAGTCTAAAACTTAAATTCTCCTGAAACTGGAGGTACAGACAGTGCCACCTGATAAACATTGATTTTAAATTAAAACCAAAGTGATACTTTTTTGCTCTTTACTACTACATTATGCCAGATAGAAATAAAAAGGAAAGAAGTTTAGTTTTAAAAGGAACCAGGACTGAATCGCATCCCCCAATAATAAAGCTTCTTAAAAATTCTTGAAGATTAATATACTGCTCTTAGCCACGCAATGTAAATATTGACCATATGAGAGCAGAGTAAATGAGACTATGAATAAGACAAAACTTTGAAATTATTATGATAAGTTTTATGACTTTTTAATTTCCATCTTTCTCACCTACTTTGATATAATAAAATAAATAAGAAGCATTCGAATAACCAGTTGTAAAAACAGGCTCAGTCCAGCATGTCATCACTTTTATTTACTTTCTACTTCAACCCTGTGGTCTTAAGCAAATGTGAGTAGGGAAGGAACAAAGGGGAATGTGTGTATGGGTGCGTTCACTTGGGCAGTTTGAAGTATACTGGCTTTTGCTCTTTCTTTCTATCCTACTCAGAAAAGTAGAAAATATATGTGTTTGAAAAACCACATTATGCAACTTATAAAGGCAACTAGACCTTCCAGTTTTTTTCTTCCAATTTTGCAATGTCTTTGACCTGTAAAGAGTTCTTGAAGAGATAGTACATTGGGTGGGACACTTGTCTTGAACATGGCCAAATGGGCTCAATCCCTAGCACCCCATATCGTCCCTTGAGCCTTGACTGATATCTGAACACAAAGCCAGGACTAAGTCCTAAGAACCACCAAGCATAGCCCAAAAGCCAAAAAATAGATACTATTACTACACTTGATCTTAGCCAAAAGCCCGAGAAACAAGCGATAGCACAGCGGTAGGGCGTTTCCCTTGCGCGCAGCCAGCCCGGCTGAGCCGGCTTCTATTCCTCCGCCCCTCTTGGAGAGCCCGGCAAGCTACCGAGAGTATCTCGCCCGTGTGGCAAAGCCTGGCAAGCTACCCTTGACATATTCAATATGCCAAACACAGTAAGAATAAGTCTCAAAATGGAGACGTTACTGGGCCCACTCAAGCAAATCGATGAACAACAGGATGACAGTGACAGTGACAGACAGACAGATACTATTATCATAATCACTGCTGCCACCTAGTTCCATCACAAAGTATTTGTTAGAGTCATGCACAGTAAGTCTGCACTAGTAATAAAGGGTAAATACTTTATGATTGTGTCACTTCTTTGTGAACTCTCTTAACTAAATGTGAATTATTTGACATTTTGTGCTAGATCTTCTCTGTTCTTTGGACAGAAAATAAAAATTGATACTAGCACAGTTCTTGTACTAATACACATATATCTTATTTATTTTTCCTTTTATTACTTTTCAAACAAAATACTGATAGTCAAGAAAGTGAACATCACATTAGACATGATCTTGTATAATTCACTTTATGTTCTTATGTTCACATAGCAATAACTATTCCTGAGAAAAGAAACCAGGCATACATAAATATATACATATATTTAAATTTATATATAATATATATTACATACATATATTATATAGTATATACATTTATATACATATATTATTAAATATATAAGAATATATTATTAAGTTTGCAATATTGCGAATTTAAGAATTCTATAATAAATGTGTACACCTATTCATTTGGTCTACTTTATGATTTATTGTGAAAACTATGGTATTTTAGTGTGAAATCAGAACAAATAAAATTATATTATTACTATCAAAATAAAGATATTTAGCATTAAGAAAATATGTCTTTAAAATAGGCCAGAATTTCTGATGATTACTTTACTGACTCCATTTCTTATGCTAAGTAACAGTTCTTACAGTTCCTAATATCAAATTTTGGTAATTTTTTTACTTTGGGATTTAAAAAAGAGAAAGAAATAGATGAAAAACCCTTGATCTTATATAATCCCTAAAGCTTTTTGTATAACCCCTTGTCATGTCAGTATGTACAATTAAACTCCTTCTTACATAATTATAATCAAGGAATTTGCTTTGCCACCCAAATACAGAGTAGGTTTTTATCTCTTGTGAAATGTAGACAGTACTGGGTGGCTTAATTAGTGCTTTGCTTCTCTTTTTTACAAATTCCAACACTTTGCTTCTAAAGACTCACACTTGTGTGAGAAGAAAGATTAGGAATACAAATAGAATGATTTTACTCCTAGGTAGCTAATAATAATTCACTTTGTAACAGGGTCTTTGATTTGCTGATAATATCAGCTGGTGACAGACTTATACATGCATGTTGTTTTGAATTATAAAAAAAAGAATATTTGCGAGACTGGAGAGATAGTATAAGGGTAAGATGCATGCATGCCTTGCATGGGGCTTTTCCTGGTTCAATTGCAGGTACCACATAGTCCCCTAAGCATCACCAGGAGTATTCCTGGAGGTTCCTGAGCACCAACAGAGTGATCCACTTAGTCTCTGGCACTGCAGGACCCAAGCACCACCATCTCCTCAGAATTTGAATTGAATCATACTCTGATTTTCTATGAATTACCAGGAAGGCATCTCTGAGCAGAGCTAGGGGCTGCCTCCCCCCCAAAAAAGAAAGGAAAATTATTTTGAATTATAAACTTTTTATCCACAGTATAAATATACCTTTCATTTCCTAGATTTGAAACAACTGACAAATGTTCCTTCGTAGCATGTTTAGTTAGTACAAACAAAAGATAAACATAGAGCTTGCCAACTACCAGGTTCAATGGCAAGCCCTTAGCCCTAATAATTAGGCTTAAGAATAAATAGGTAGTGGAGAAAGGGCACTGGTGGAGGGATGGGTACTCAATCATTGTATAACTGAAACCCAAGCACCAAAGTTTGTAAGTCTACAACTGTACCTCATGGTGTTTCACTAAAAAAAAAAAAAAGAAAGAAAGAAAGAAAGAAAGAAAGAAAGAAAGAAAGAAAGAAAAAAGAAAAAAAAAAGAATAGATGGTATGTGCACTAGCATATCTGTTAAGATCAGAGATGCTTAGTCCAAGGTCCCTGGGCTTGAATTCAGGTTGCCTGAGTTTAAGTTATGATTCTCCTAAGCATTGTCCTGTGAGTCAGAACAAAATTATTTTAAGTCTATGGATTTAGCCTGTAAAATGGGGGTAGTATTCCTCATAGTTATTAAACCCAGTGAATTTACATCTGTAAACCTTTAAAACAACTGTGTCTGAAATACAGTAAACAGTCAAAAAGTGTTTGCACTAGTGCAGTTGGTTTTCTTTTCTTCTAACTGAAGGTTGCATTAATTAAGGTACTTCTTAAGATTTTAACTTCATAAACATTTATGAGGAAAATTCATCCGTGTTTATAATAAAATGTTAATATTAGGGAACAACTGTTACTATCTCAAGATATTTTTTACAAACTATGATACCAAATAAAAAAGTCTGAACTAATCAAAAAAGAGACTATAGTTCTTAAAAGTGCTTTCAGAGAAAGACAGAAGGGGTAAATTGGGGGATAAAATTGAAACTGTTAAGGAAGCAATGGACTGAGAAGTTACCAGGGAGTAGGAGCACCAAGCAGAGACACTCAGACTATAAGCATTAATAATGTTTCAGAAAATTTTGGAAGCCAGAAATAAAAGATCTGTATCAATAGGAATTCCACTGCATACATTACAGTTAGATATAGAACTTTCTAGATAAATCAGAGGAGGGGAAATCTTTGAATAGGTCCATTTATTTTAGGATATGGAAATACTGTAGTATTGTAGCACTTACCTCCTGTTGTTCATCAATTTGCTCCAGCGGGCACCAATAACGTCTCCATTGTGAGAGTTGTTGTTACTGGTTATGGCATATCGAATATGCCACAGGGAGCTTGCCAGTCTCTGCCGTGTGGGCGGGATACTCTCAGTAGCTTGCTGGGCTCTCCAAGAGGGAGAAAGTAATTGAACCAAGGTCGGTCGTGTGCAAGGCAGACGTCCTACTCGCTGTGCTATTGCTCCAGACATAACCCATAAAATCATGTTAGAGATGAGTCATTATTAATACACCAATTATACTTTCAAACCTCAATAAAACACATTGCCTTAAGATGAAATCTGACTTTCAGCTATCTTTGGAGTTTAAATTCCAGATGTTTTGAATTTATATGAAATCTCAAATAATGTGAAGTAACCAGAAATACATACATATGTATATAATATATATGAAGGATATACTTATATATTTATTAGGTGATGGGCTGGAGTGATAGCACAGCGGTAGGCATTTGCCTTGTGCTCAGCCAGCCCGGCCAAGCCGGGTTTGATTTCTCTGCCCCTCTCAGAGAGCCTGGCAAGAGTGTATCTCGCCCACATGGCAAAGCCTGGCAAGCTACCCATAACGTATTCAATATGCCAAACACAGTAACAAGTCTCAAAATGGAGACATTACTGGGCCCACTCGAGCAAATCGATGAACAATGGGAGGACAGTGTTTTGATGGAAAGAATTTAACGTACACAATTATACTTAAGTCACTATTTTATTAAAGGTTCAATGGATTTCAACTTTTTTCCTGATTTTCCTTTCACAGATGAAGGACTGAACCATGAATGCAAACTCTGCAGTCAGACCTTTGATTCTCCTGCCAAACTCCAGTGCCACCTGATAGAGCACAGCTTTGAAGGAATGGGAGGCACCTTCAAATGCCCTGTCTGCTTTACAGGTAGGAAGGTTTTCTCAGGAATACTGAACATTTCCTGCACTCAACATATCTTTCCTGCCAAAGCATGCTTCCCATTGCTGTGGTCTTTCACAGATACAATTTTAGTTCCATTTGGGGAGCTGGTTTGATGTCTACTAATTAGCATTATTGATCACAGCCTACTTAAGGCTGCAATGGGCAAGAAGGTTAACAATTGGGATGAAGAAATGGCATTTCTAGTTCTCTACAAGATTTGCACTTTTTTATTTGGAAGGTGACGTCCATGTTCTGCTCACTTTTCTGTTCTCAACATTCAAGGTTCATTAAGGCAAAAGACTTCCGAGTTGCTTTTGAATCAGGACGTTTAACAAAAAAGTACAGCTGGGTTGTTTGGTTTTTTTTTTTTGCTTTGTTTTTGTTTGTTTTGTTTTGTTTTGCTTTTTGGGTCACACCGGTGATGCACAGGGGTTACTACTGGCTCATGCACTCAGGAATTACTCCTGGCAGTGCTCGGGGGACCATATGGGATTCTGGGAATCGAACCCAGGTCAGCCATGTGCAAAGCAAATGCCCTACCTTGCTGTGCTATCACTCAAGCCCCAAGAACAGCTGTTTTGTCAGCTTACATCTTTCACCTAAATATGAGTGATTTTGTCACATGCTCCATAAGAAACTTTTAAAATTGATTGAGTACTAGAGTAATAGTACAGAGAGTAGGACACTTCCCTTGCACATGGCCGGGCTTGATCTTTTGCACCACATATGGTCCCCTAAGCACAGCCAGTGGTGATCTCTGAGCTCAAAACCAGGAGTAAGCCCTGAGCACAGCTTGGGGTAGCTCCAAAACAGAAAAACAGTATTATTGAAACATTCAGAATTCCTTGACCTAGAATACAGTTTAGAGAAGGCATTTATTTCCTTTGAAATTGAATCTTTTAAATAGAAGTTGATGCATGTTTACACTTTTAAGAAAATACTTTGATATTAAGCATTATTATTTTCAGCAGCACAAAATATGTAAATCAAAAATTATCTTTGGAACCCCATTGGGCTTCACACACATTTCTAGTACTCCCCAACAACAGCAAAGTTATTTTGGAAAATCCTTTGTGATTATTTTGCATGTGTCTTGTACTCTGTGGTCAAGCCCCTCCGGGCTCTTTTCCCTTCTAGTCCAAATAAAAATATATCCTTCCCTCAAAACTGAGTTCCTTATTTGCAAATACACCCTCATTGCCTTCAGCCTATAGATTTCTGTTCTGTATTAAAATTGAAAATAAGAACCTACACACTCTGCACCATCACCCAAGTCACTCCAAATATGCTGAGACACACTGCCGCTTCAATAATTCCATTGGCCACTTCTTCCTATCAAAATAATTGTCTTGCTCTTCCAAATCTGTACTTAAAAGTAGAGGGATATGACTTTACTCTAAAATGATATTTATGTTAAGAGACAAACAGGGAATCGGGGTGTTTTGTAAAAGTTCATAAGGCTTCTTGGGAAGGACTAGGTCATAGATCTGGTGATCAAGCACACTAATAAAAAAGTTCTTTCATGTTGTGGCCAGAAGCCTCATAAAATGTGCTAAGTTATGTGGTGATTAGTTAGAAGTGTGTGTAAAAAAGAAAATTAAAAAATCCTGTTTCTTTTGGTGAATGTAGGTAGAGACAAAAATGCATTAATCATGAACAGTCTGCCTTTTCCATGCCGCCAGACCTGAATTGTTTTAGTGTATCTTGAAGTAATTTTAGAAGTAACAATTTTTTTAAAAAAAGTAAGAAAGCTTTTCAATATAAAGCACGTTAGGTGGGAGAAGAAATCTGAGCAGTTTTTTAAAGTAATGAGAAATGTGATTAAAATGTATGACTCACAAGAACAATATTCTAATATTTTAGGTTGGCTGGCAATTAGAATAATTTTAATGATTAGAGTGGAGTCAAAGTCAAATGCCAACATCTTTAATAAATCCTTTCCCTGCCTATACAGATTAATATTGTAGATGCAAACTTTTTTAGGTCACAGTGCACCAGGCATCCATCAGAAGTCAGTTCTGCCAACCCAAACACTGCCTCTGGCATATACAATTTAATTATTAATAGTATGTCTCCTAGGTAAACTGTTACACAGTCTTAGGGCCTTGTTTTGTAGTCATTAAAATTGAACATGTTTATATTATTGAAACCCTTGCATTCAGTGTGTAGGCTGAGTTGATCTTAAAGTATCCAAAGAGAATTTACCTGCCGTTCTGTTTCACATTTATAGACAGTGCCCCAGAGTAGCTGTGGGATATAATTTTTAGCATTAACACATTTAAATAGAGAACTGTTTGCTAGCAATAACTTTAGGCAAATACAATAAACAGGATTTTGGCATCTATGATTTCATAACCTGTGGGTTGCTGAGAAATAAGAGTCATTTCTGTTCAGACATTGCTGTGCATTTGACAATTTGGTACTTTATTTTTCAAAGATTTATAGGGAGCAGGGCCTCCATCAACCTTTGCTTTGCTGCTGTTTGGGTTGAATTAGGTGCTCGGTAGAGTGCCTCTTAACGAAAGCCAGAGAGCCAACCAAGAGTAAATGTCGCTCAGCTCTCCCCAGGCCCATGGCATGGTCGCACCCAGAAGGCTTGCCGTGCAGTCCACTCTGTCTGGGGCTGTTCATGGGGAGACATTAACTAAGGGCATTTCAGGAAGAAAATAACCCAAAGTTCACTGTCCTTTTATCATTTCAGTGTTTGTTCAAGCAAACAAGTTGCAGCAGCATATTTTCTCTGCCCATGGACAAGAAGACAAGATTTATGACTGCACACAATGTCCACAGAAGTTTTTCTTTCAAACAGAGCTGCAGGTAATGTCCCCATGAGGAGGGCTGGGATTGAATTCAGTTGCTCTTCTTATCGGAGACAAGGGTGTTTTAAATCTGGTTTCACAGTATCACTCATCCTGGACCACCATGATGCTTTGTGCGTATTGGGGCAAAGGGAAAATTAGAGACTGGATTAACAGACACCAGAGTAAATTTGCCTCTGGCTGCTGTCAATCATGAAAAGAACTAGAACAGACCTATAATTGGACCTTCTGACCCAGTGTGATAGACTTAGGGGTCAGGTTTATTGGACTGTGGGATCATTCACCTCGCTTGTCACGGCCCATTCTCCCAAGTCCTGTTTTATTCATGCTCTGCTCCCCGTGGGCCCGAAGCTGGATGGTCGTCTGTCCAGGTTATTGTTGTCCTGAGGGGCTTAAAACTGAAAGGGGAGAGAAAGAGGAGAGAAGCCTTACTTTTGCTGTATATGTTTCTTTCACTTAATGGGATAGCATAATTATTCCTTAGTAACAGTCTTGGAGTTGAAATGTTTGGTACCCAACATGGGTTCTAGCCTTGGGTGGCCCACTTGTTAGATATGTGACCTTGTACTTGTCCAGTATCTCTGAACATCATGTGGGAATGATCTGAGACAAATATAATACTTACTGGGTTGTTTTGGGTAAAATGAAACAATAGGCTTGAATATTGTGTATGAACTATAAAATGTAACAGAATATTTTGGCTGTTCTTAGCAATAGACTGGTGATTAAATATCTGAGTCAACAACCTGAATTCTATTTTATAGGTATAGATATTTTTAAAGGGGAAATGTTCTGTTTTGGCTTTTCATTACTTCATGTGTAGAATGGGCATAATATTTTTCTCAATTTTCTAAAGCAGTGATATGTATGAGAAACATTTTAAAGATGTTTGGAGGTGTTTCTTCAGGGATTTTCACTCACTTGTCTTTTTATTATGACCATTATCATTAACAATCATCTTATTTAGTCTGTAATGGGACTGATGAGTAACTTTGTTACTCATGAAGCAACAATATCCCTAAATCTATTAGGGATTTAAGGCCCATCCATCCCATCATCCCTCCTCTGCCCCAGACTCTGAACAAGCTCTACACCTCCTTGGGCTCTGAAAAAGCCAGATTTATATGGATCTTGTGTCATAATAAGTAATTTTCACTGTATCATCTCAGGTGTTATTCTTCCAGTGAACAAATATCAAAGGAAGGCAGTGAAATAAAAAATACTCAATAATGGGTGAGCCATGTACTTGTCCTATGTGTCACTGGTCCAAAGTTCAAGCTGCTCTCTTACATTTTATCACCTGTTTGGGAATTTAATATAAAAGATAGACCAAGTTAAATGATTGCCTAGAAGTCTCTTATCAAATTATCTGTTTGAAGATAGATTCTTAAGATCTGACAAGAAGAGTGGTACAAAATCACACTTTGGGACAAAGTCATATTTTGGGACAAAGTCACAAGCACTTTGGTGGTGGTGGTGCACAGTAACTTTGTATATAAATACTGCAAATTGTAACACTATTGTTACCATCTCACCTGACCTATAAAAAAATTTAATTAAAAAATATGACCTTTAGTGCAATGGGTATCAAGGGACAATTCATTTGTTCGTAACTCTATAAAGGGTATGGCCAATAGACCTACTGATGCTGTTACATAGTATGTAAACTGAAACAGTCTTAAATAGTCAAAATCAGAGTTCTATAAATTCAGTACAGACTTACTTCTATGTGATTATCTTTAATTAAAATAATCCAACTCTGTGGCAGTGGTATCCTGTGACTATAACTGTTAAATTGATAAAATAGTTAAACATGTTCTTCCAGACTCCAGGTTTCTTTTATTGGGAATTATAGGGGTTTATGAAACATACCTTTACTGTTCTCTGGAGCCAGTAAAGATTACCAGTTCTGTAATTATTTGATCTTAATATGTTTTTACACTTAAAAGTGATTGAAAATATCAAGGGCCAGAGCAGTAGTACAGTGGGTAGGGCATTTACCTTGCTCGGAACCACCACATATGGTTCCTGGAGCCCTGCCAGGACTGATACCTGAGCCCAGAGTCAGGAGTAAGCCCTGAGCACTGACCCCAAGACAAAAACAAACCCCAAAAAATCCTTGACACTAGCAAAAGGCTTCCATTTTTGTGGCTATTATCTATTGTTATTTTCCATTTTAGAAATTAAAACTGAGAAATGTAATCATAACAGTGCACAAATTGTTATTTGTTAATTAGCTGTCAATTAGCTAACAATTCTGTTAGCTGTCAAAGAGTTGATGACATGATATGCCCAGTATGTAGAAAACTTTATTTTCCCCATGTGAAATAATAAATGTAGAGGGCAAATAATATATTCCTATATTCAAAAATTGTCTTAAGCAATTTGTCTTAATTTTGTTTGGGAGGCACACCCAGCAGACTTATTCCTGCCTCTGTGCTCAAGGATCACTCCTGGTGAGGATCAGGGAACAATAGAATGTTCCAGGGATTGAACTCAAGTCAGCCGTGTATATGGCAAACACCCTATCTGCTGTACTATCACTTCAACCCCATAGTCTTGGTTTTGAAAGGGTCAAGAAGATCTTCCACTCTGGGTACCTAAACCACACTTTGAGAACTGCTGGTATAAGTAAAACATCTCTTAAAATATTTGCGACTTTAATTGGAATGTTGTCTGGGATAATATATGACTTTTCACTATCCACAATTATGAACATATCAATTATAGTTCCACAACTCAGAATCATGTATATTTGCTTGATTTTAATACTTAGGCTTGAATATATGTGTTATCCTTTACTTAGACAAGTACTCATGGTTAGTATATTATAACTTTCCCATACATTTAATACCTACAGTCACTGATAGATCTTTTTATTTTTTCTTTTTTTCATAATTTTATTGAAGCACCATGATTGACAGTCCTTCATATTTTTCATAGTTCAGTTTTAGACATACTATAGTCAAGCACTCGTCCCACCTCCTATGTCTCTCCCTCCACCAGGGTTCCCAGATTCCTTCTTATCCACCCCCTCCAATCCCCCAGCTTACAACCTTAACAAGCACCGTGTGTGTGTGTGTGTGTGTGTGTGTGTGTGTGTGTGTGTGTGTGTGAAGCAAGATAGTTTTCACTGAAATGTATTTAGAAAGATGTGAGGAGAAATAAAAAAGCGAATGTGTTCAAGTGTGAACATGGAGAGCAAGGGGACAGAGACAAGCAAGAGAGGAATACGATATACATATTCAAGATAGAGCACAGCCTTAAAGAACAAGCCAATAGGCTCCTTTCTAAGTTTGGTTCTTGAAGTTAGAATCCCATGTTTGCAGTGTTCTTACCTGCACTTAACTATCCTGTTCCAGTATACTTGGATCCAGTTGACCCCTGCTCCATGTTGCTACACTTCCAACTCTTCTTCCCCCCTCAATTTCTTTCCTTCTCTGTCCTTTTCATCCCTAATCTCTGAGGCCAAGAGTGAAAAATGCGGGGCTGGAGCAATAGTACAGTGGGTAGGGCGTTTGTCATGCATGCGGCTGACCCGGGTTCAATTCCCAGCATCCCATATGGTCCCCTGAGCACCACCAGGTGTGATTCCTGAGTGCAGAGCCAGGAATAACATTGTGAATCGTCGAATGTGACCCAAACAGCAAAAAAAAAAAAAAGAGTGAAAAATGCCCAGTAATAGTAGTAGTATTCAGTTTTGATACATTTTTAAAAATTAGTCAGATTTAATGTTTTTGTTTCCAGTTTAGATTTGTTGTTGGTTTGGGGTTTTCCTGTTGTATATTTGTTTGGGAGTCACACCCCAATCTGGGTTTACTCCTGGGTCTGCACTCAGAGCTCACTCCTGTTAGGTTGGATACCATATGGAGTGCCAAGGATTGAACCTGTGTCGGCAATGTGCAAAGCAAGCACTCTCTCTGCTACATTGTCTCTCTGAACCGAAGCCATTTTTAGTTTTAATAATGTTTAATTTTTTTGTTTTAACCTAGTTTAACCCCACATCTGCTTCCATTGCCCATATATCCTTTATACCTGTGATTGTAGGATGAAATCAACATAATTTTACTATATGGATTTCTCTTTCTTGCATGGAAAGTGACTTTTGTAACAAAAACCATTTTGTGGTTTTTGTTCATTTCTAGAATGAAAGGGGAAATTACTGAAATTAAAGAAGCAACAAAGTATAAGTCTGTAGGAAAAATAGTACCAGAGCATAAAAGGAAAGCCATTGTTATCAGCTCACTGTAGTTCTTCTCTTAGAATATAAGGTTGCACTGTGGCACTGTCTTCTTGTTGTTCATTGAGTTGCTCAAGAGGGCACCAGTAACGTCTCCATTGTGAGACTTGTTACTCTGTTTGGCATATTGAATACACCATGGGTAGCTTCCCAGGCTCTGCCACATGGGTGAGATACTCTCTGTAGCTTGCCAGGGTTTCTCCGAGAGGGGCAGGAGAGTTGAATCCGGGTCAACCAGGTTGGCTGCATGCAAAGCAAACGCCTTACCCGTGATGCTATCACTCCAGTCCAGAATATAAGGTTAATATAAATATTTCCATTGGCATGATAAACACTTGGATCTACCTTTTTTGCCATTGAATTTCAGAAAGAATTTATCAGCAGAAAGTATAAACCTAAAGACCCAAAAATTGAAATCCTTGGGCATTAGAATGTTGAAACTTTATTTGGCTCTTCAATCAGAATGAAATTAGTAGGGTAATATTAAGGAGGAATATCTTTAAGTTGCCCAATAACATCACTGTGATGTTATCTTTAAATGATGCAAATAATTTTATGTCCAGTCAATAACTAACACTTCTTTCAATGTTAATACCCAGTAAAAGCAATGAATGTATCTTCTGAGATAGAAGTCACACACACACACACACACACACACACACACACACACACACACGTGGTTTTTGTTTTGTTTGGGGCCACACTGGTGGTGGTTGGTTTACTCCTGGCTCTGTTCTCAAGGACCATTCCTAGCAGTAGTCAGGGGAACTTTTGCGGTATCAGGAATCAAATCCAGGTCTGCCATGTGCAAGACATACCCTATTCACTGTATTCTGGCCCAAAGGTGTTTATTAACATTGCCTATGATGCCATTCAGAATCAGATAATTCTTCATTATTTATACTGTCCCTCTTCCAGAGATCAAGGACTCCAACATCATTCTTTGGACCTTACAACCCAATCCCTTTTAGAAGTAATTCCAAAGCTCTGTTTCTATAGAATACTCAACCTAATATACCTTTTGCCACGGAGCAAGTTATGTTCATTACGTCATCTATAAAGCTTTCTAAAAAGCAATTCTAAATGCCAGTTCAGGAAAATGCAGTGTATAATTCTTAGTAGACTATATATTTTTTCTTTGGGTGAATTTTCCCTTTTCTTTTGCTAGGAATTCTAATATACATCAAAGGCCACCTAGCAAGCTTTTGGGGAAGATGTGATTTGGAATAAAAGTGCATTATTTGAACTAAATGAACATTTTGTTATTATAAAAGTGAATGAATATGTTGAATGTTTCACATGTTTTCCTAATAGACCTCAAAACTTTTTTGCAGAACTTAAGGAAGTTGCCTTGAGAGAAGGATAGTGTGGTCCAAGAATAATATCCTACAATGCGTATTTGTATTCAGAGTGGTTTATACAGGTGTGAGCAAGTAGTGTGTTTGCAAAAATCCTGTTGAATGGGCCAATCTCTTCCAATAGAGTAATTGCTGTTTAATTGGTGCCTCTAGAAAAACTGCAATTCAATGGCTGTGATCGAACCATCTACTACCAATAGGTTCCCATAGAAAGTGTTTTCAGACATCATATTATTAATTGAATGGACATCAAGAGACTTGCAGCTGTGGAGAAAGGAAATGGTTTAGATGAGCTATTTATGATGCGGTATTTAAATTCCTCTTGAATCTAATACTATTTTGACATGCTGCCTTTTCTTACCTTCATTAGCTCATAAATATAGTATTTTCCACATTCAAAATTCATTTGCCCTTTAACATTCTGAGGCATACACCAAGATTTTCAGATATCACTGAAGTTTAATCATATAGTTGTCTTTACAACAGTTTTAATATTTTTCAAATTGCTTTTTTACGAAATCACTTAATTTTGATGCAGACTTTCCATAGTGCAGTTTAATTGACGCTTGAGTTTCATGGCTTTGTTTCTTTTTGTTTTGTTTGGGGGCCATTCCCCTTCGACTTACACCTGGTTCTGCAATCAGGGATAACTCCTGGTGGACTTGAGAGATTATGAAATGCCATGCATGGACCAAACCCAGGTTGACCACATGCAAGGCAAGTGCCTTACCTGATGTACATCTCTCATACACCTATGGTTCTATTTCTAAAATAAAAATGAATTACTTCATCCAGGGTGAAATTTCTGAGACAACTGTATAGCACTGAAATGTGGCTGCTATTGAACTGGTCACTTGTTGATTTAACTCCTTGCTCCCAAAATAACCTTTTAACAAGATTGATACAGGTACACATCTCAGTTATTAAAAAATATATAGTGTGATATTTAAAAGTCCTTGTTAATCGTCAGTTCAAAAATTCCATAATATATATATACATATATATATATACATATATATATATACATATATATATCCCTGTTGTCCCAGTGCCATTTTCAGGAAACAAAATATATCTATTAATTAAAATAGATATATATATATAATCTATTTAATCATTTTATATTTACATGGTCCCAAGCATTCTATCACTTCTCAAAAAATAATTAGAAATAAATCATATTTAGAGTCTACTAGAAAAGATGAGATATGCATATGATTAACTATTATGAGGTAATATGTAATAAATTGTTACAAGTGTTCCAAGAGATGTTTATTCTCCAGCTGGGAGAATCAAGAAAGCATGTGGGAGACATTCAAGCTAGTTTCAAAGGATGCACAGGATTTTGATATCTTTATATGTAGAAGAATTAGCTATCTATATACTCTCAAATGGTCAATGTTTTTTAAACTGTCCTTATGGGGAAAAGCAAAGAAATAGTACAGTGGGCAGGGTGCTTGCCTTACACACCATCAACCTGAGTTCAGTTCCGAGCACCCCATATGGTCCCCTTGCAATGATTCCTGACCGCAGAGCCAGGAGTAAACCCTTAGCACTTCTGAGTGTACCTCTACCCCAAAAAAGTGCCTTCATGGGCTGGGGACATAACACACTTGCCTTGCACATGACCAATCCTGGTTTGGTCCCACTATATATGTTCCCTTAAGCATTGCTGGGAGTAAGCTCTGAGCACAGCAAAGTGTGGCCACCCCTCCCCCAAAAAGTTTTAGTGGTTTTTGTTTTATTTTGCTTTGATTTCTCTATTACGTCTTCATACAGGAAAAAACTGTGATATAGGAGGCTCATATCCAATCTGTGGTAACACATGGTCCCTGAAATGCTGCCGGTACAGCAATTCTTTCCCCCAAATCCCAATATCTCACCATTAGTCACCCCTGAGTACTGCCAGGTATGGTCCCACAACCAAAATGGAATAAAAAATCAAAGGAATATGAGTTGTGCAAAAAACTTAGCAGAGTCTGATGGATTATTATAAGCTATTGATTCTGAGTATTAGTTTTATCATCTATAAGATGGGCTTGTGAATAAAATGCATTTTCACCCCTGACAGCCAGGTTTTGGGGACAACACAGTGGATGGAATGACTGATACCAAGTGCCCGGTGCTCAGTGCAGGCAGGAATTGATGCTAAACAAACTCCAGTTCCCTGCATCTCTTTCCACTTCTCTGATACTCACTTCAGTCAACAAAATCAATAATAATAATTACTTGAAAATGTCAGGTATCCGAGACATTTCATAATTTATCTTAGTTTTCTATTCTAGTTCACTGAATAATTTCTCATTAAAATATTGACTTAGGGGCTGATGTGAGAGCACAGCGGGTAGGGCATTTGCCTTGCACACACCCAACCTGGGTTCGATTCCCGGCATCCCATGTGGTCCCCCGAATGCTGCCAGGAGTAATACCTGAGTGCATGAACCAGGAGTAACCCCTGTGCATCGCTGGGTGTGACCCAAAAAGCAAAAAATAAAATAAAATATTGACTTAGTTTCATATTAATTGGTTCCAGGTAAAAATTCTTATTTGAAACTTTTATCTTTTTAAGAGATAGTCTTGTTTTCTTTCCTTCTCTTTTCTATATAACTAAAATGGTGTGTCCCTTTTTGTTTTTAGAAGTGCCTTCACAAAGCCACCTGAATGTCTCTTTATGCCCATCCCCCACCCTGCTCCTCAGTTCCTCAATTAAGGACATAAGGCCAAAATAAGAAAAAAAAATTTAATCTCCCACTCTAGAAAAGACAATGGTATGAAAAAGGGGGTTATTTTACTTATTTATTTTTTCTCCAAAATCTTATTTCGCAAACAAGAAGAATTGGAGATTGTGCGTTACTGCTCATGGTATAGCTGAAATACTTTTACAGCTATTTTGCCCTTCATAAACATTTTTCCACACCTTTTCTATATTTTTTCAGTTATTTCATTTTTATTTCTAGCGGAGTTTGAAATTTCTTTCATTCTACCAGTTTCTTTCATTTGGCCAACTACCAACAATCAAAATCCTGCCTGTCTTGCCTTTTGTCACATGGTCTCCAAATGGTAATACAGAAACTGAAGTAAGCCTCCCAGGCTTGCTCTCCAAGCCCATGTTCTCTCATGAACATGTATCCCACTTGTTTGTCTCTATGTTTCTTTGCTGCCTATGTTCTTTAATACATTTCCTCCTTTCCTCTCCTCTCACATCTTTCTCAATAAGTTTCAATAAAAAATACCTTGCTTCCAAAAAAACAAACACCCTAACCTATAGAGGGAAAGCAAGAATGATATGAATAGTGTCCAACCTGGATGTAGTGTTTCCTAGAGAAGGAGCCTGGTGATACCCTAATGTTGCTGCTGCAAAAAAGGTGCCGATGCACCTTTTGCTTCAGGTCTTTTGTTGCATAAAAGACAGTATCCTTGGAAATTGTTTTAGTTAGAGAAAGCAGATAATAATGTAGGTCTTCCATTGATGCAAAGTTGCCTTAACACATATTCAGAATATATCAATATTCACCTATCACAGACTGACATTTTCTGAGTTCCATATTGGTCATTTGGAATGACAGTTGGGGGTAGGGATGGGGTGCCCGTGTCTTCCTAGGTGGTCTGTGCTCAGTACCTTAGTTACCCATTTCCCATAATCTTTTGGGCCTCTGTTTCCTGTTCTGGGGCTTAAATTACAGCCCATAAACTCATCACATAGACTAAGCTTTGCTTGAGTGTAAATCGTTACCATGTGGTTCTGGAACAGGTTCGTTTCCTTACCCCCTCATTTCTCTGCTTTGTGGGCCTGCAGGGCTTTTGGAGTGAATTGGTGCTACAGCAACTTCCACTTAATTTGCTCAGTGGTTAAATTGATCTCTCTTTTATTTGATAGGATCTCCAGGAACTGAATCATTTGCATTGATTTATTGATAGGTGTTGTGTTTTCACCATTAGTTTTGATCACTTTCAGCTGTTAATATTGGATAATTCAATCAGGATTGATTGGCTTTACCACTAAAGGCAGAAAGTTAATCATGCAGGACAAAGAAATGGAACATGGCTAACCTCAGTCTCTCTCTTGCATTCTCTCTCGTTTTCTCTCGCTTTTGCTTTCTCACTTTCTTGCTCACTCATTCTTCTTCATCCTTTCTCTCCTTCTGTTTCTTTTTTCTGTCATCTGTATGATAGCACATTATGGTTGTTCTTTATTGGGAAGAAGGGAGGGAGGGAGGGAGGGAGGGAGGAAGGAAGGAAGGAAGGAAGGAAGGAAGGAAGGAAGGAAGGATGGATGGATCTAAAATGTTAAATCATTCATAATGTGTCTAAAGGTGAGGTCGCTTTATTTTGCTTTGTAATGAAACTACATCTAGAAATTAAGCAAGCATATAGGAAGATAGATAAGTGTGATTGTCAAAATGAACTCATTTGGGCTAAATGAGTAAATGCATTTTCAATTACCCATTTTGTACCAATAAACGTCTCATCTGTGCGTGCATGCTTGGAGGCACAACCTGGGCTCACCTTTTTCTAAATTTGGCCCTTACTGCTTCACCATGTGTCCTAGTTGTCAAATTTGCGTGAATCAAGTAGCTAATATGACCGAAGGAAGGGTAACAGAGGTGATTGCAGGAGGCTAAAACCACTTTATTTATATCGGAATTGTTTCTATCACACCCCGGGTCAGTTTTTTAAAATTCTCCATCCATTAATTTCTTGATGTTTCTACAAATGGCTGCTTTTCGCTACTAAAAGGGAAGCCCCACCTTATCGTTCTAGGGCTCATTCCCTCCTCCAACCGCCCTGTTGTTAGCGATCTGCCATTACATTAGTTTCTGTCTGGCCCAGAGATGACGACAGATGGCCATCTCCAAACTGCCATCAGCGCGGCTTTATGGAGCATCCAGCTAGGGTATACTGAGGAGCACTGTGGCCAGCTCTGCAACCCCTCCCAGCTCACCCCCCGGAAATGTTCATCACCTCTGCCACATTCTGCTTTGGCTGGGCTCTGCTGGCCCCGCCGTCACCTTCTCTTTGGCCAAGAAAGCCTGCTGCCTCTGCGGCAGAAGATCTGCCTCCCTCAGACCAGGGAGACTGGGGTCTAATTGTCCTGTAAGACACAGCTCCTTCTCAGCAACTCTGGAGTCAAATTCTTTGGAGAGAGCTGGAAATTCAGATTTCTAGAACATTCTCTAACCCAAGCGGCCCATGTTATTCCCCCGTGTACCCCCTGTTTTAGATGTTTGCTCCACACATGCATCAGTTACCTCAACATTAGCAGGGACCGTGCCAAGAATAGGCTCTTTGTGTTTACAGACATTTATCTGACGATTGGAAAATACCAATTCCATATCCAACTGTTGGGACAATTAGGGTAAGAGGGATGGTAATCCTGGACTTCCACTATAAATCCCCTCAATGAGCAAAGAATCCTTCCAAGCATCTCCGCTCTGCGGATGTGGCAATCCCGTGGATGGCCGCATGTAGCGAGCTGTGCCTGTGTGTTCGGAGCGAGATTGATTGGCTGCTCTTGATCGAGTTTGCTAAGGCGAGGCAGCTTCAGAGCCGAGCATGTATTTTTAGAGGAATTCACATTTGTATCCTTTATTGTTATATTTGCAGCGACTCTACAGCTCGTAACAGGCTCTGCCCTGCAGCTATGAAGGAGTAAGTTCCCCTTATTGGAGAGAGCAGTGTTCTGCGAAGGCAGGCGTGGTGGCGAGGAGATGAATCGTGCTTGAAAGCAGTGCTTGCAGTACTGTCATTTAGAACAGCAACTCCGAGGCTTTAAACCAGAGTGAAAGGCAGGGCAGGCAGGCACGTCTTTTAAAAGAACCTATTAAAAAGTGGTGAGATTTTTAAACTGCCTAAAATAACAGGTTTCCTTCATTGATAACTTCATTGAATGAGTGGGTGCAGGAACTGTGACTGGGCAGGAAGTGCTTGCTTGGATAGGGAGAAAGTTTGCAAAGGAAGGCTTTTGCTTGGGCCAGTCTGCCCAGGACACTGGCTTCTTTCTCCTTGGATGCCCCCTGCTTTGACCTGGCTCCTCAGCTAGCAGAGGACTGTCTCTCATTGGACATCCAAATTGCCTGTAAAAGATTTCTTTTTCCACGTTGCCAGAACTTAATTTCATAATTATCTGACTTGCACCTCTGGGTATATCCGCTAACTTTGTGTGCCTTCTAGACATATAAAAGGCTTCTGGGATACCATTAACTATCAGCAGTGTGCTTTGCCATTCTTTGAGTTGATCGGGGTGAAAGGTGATTGTTCGGAAAATAGAACAGTCTCTTTGCTGGGAGCCAGGCACTGAGCGCTCACTCCCATCCTCAGTTATAATTCATGACAGCGCTAGTGGGAAGCCCTCATCCCTCTGTGGAGTTAATGCATCTCCACTGAAGCCTGCTGAGAGCACCCTGCGTCCCCACCCACCATCTGTGCCTTCACTCTCAAGCGTTCCTTCTCTCTCTTCCTCTTTCTCTGTCTCTCTCTCTCTGTCTCTCTCTGTCGCTCTCTCTCCCTCCCAACCCACTCTTTCTTTCTCTCTTGCTCTCCTGTTTCTACGTTCTGAATGTACTGCTGTTAATGTAAAGCTGCCCTCTAATGAAATTCTCACTTAACTAGGGGGAGAAAGGGAAGAAATGCAATGCAGTGTTATTTACTGTCTCATTTAGAAAACGTCGATTAGAACATGGACAGAGAAGCCGCAATTTCTTAAACCAATTGCAGACTCTGGGAACCCAGGATGCTCTTCCAGTCAGCAGTTAGTGAAAAGGGCCACAGCCTGAGCATGGTGAGACCCAAGGTGGAAATGATGATTCTCATTAATCTTCTGTGGTGCCCAAGTTCAGAAGGGAGAGTCAAATCCAAGAGTCATTTCCTGGCTCTGTCCAGTGGCTTGGGCCAGCCTGTGGCAGAATGCCAACCCTGTCCCCAAACACTGTCCCCTCTGTGATGCAGAGCTAATTGCCTGGGGTCTAAACACACAGCCTCAGCTCAAAATGATCCAAGCTGAGTTTCACCGGGCCTCACTGGAAATAGTGGCGGTGATTTGTGTGGTGCAAACCACCTTCTGAAGTGGAATGAGCAGAAGTGCCAAACTCTTGGCAAGCCCCAGCGGAGCCTGCAGACATTGCTTGTTCCTTCCTTGTCCCCTGGCCACTGTGACACTCCCTCCCTCTCCCACACTCTGCTGGGAGCCCAGAGTGCAAGGGGACAGGAAGGCTTTGTGTGTGTGAGACAAAAGATAAAACTGCACCTAGTGACGCCCTCCCCTCCCAGCTGACCCAAGATTCATTTGTAATGTTTCACACTTATGTGCTCTTAACATAGCCCATTGTTAGCTAAGATTCCTTCTTAAAATTATAAATCAAATCCAGCCCTGAAATACCAGAGTATGAATTTAACAGATGTGATGCCATAGGGGACCTACTGTGTTATAAACTGCAGAAATGGCCTTTTTAATGCTTCCAAAGCGGGTTTATTCCAGAGGCCTTGGAACTCACCAAGGCTGTGAGGTGAGAGGTCATGCGTTAATGCAGTGGCACCCACCCAGAATGCAGCCTGTGCATAATTGGCTCTGAAGCCTCTCCAAGGTTCAGGGTGGCCTTCTGTCCCCTCACCGGGCACACCCTTCCAAGGAAAAGTAGGGCAAGAAAGGCTGCGCTCCCTGTCCAGGTTTTCTTGGGTGAAAGATCACTTGGAGATGACACAGCTGAGTAGTCAGCCTGAAATCCTGGTTGGTATTTTATTAATTTTGCACCAAGATAAATCCTGAAATTCTGACAAACTCCATGACAGGTGAAATTCCTTCTTGCAGAATCTGCTCAGCAAGAGGCTGCTCATTTCGTTCTGTTCCGAGGCAGGCAACAGGAGGGCAGCTTTATAATCAGCCCTCAAAGGACCCCCAGCCGCCCCAGAGTCTCCGGCTGATTGAATAACTCCTGGGCCTCTTCCCCTAGGCCTCCATCAGCGGGGGTCCTGTGGAAAGCAATCTCCCGCAGACTGGCACTGAAGTGAGCTTTAAACCACCATTTTCTGCTCTCCAGAGGAGCCTGGAGTACTAAAAGATAGATGGACTGCAGATATTTTATGAGAAACTGTCAGAAGAAGAGCCGAGTAAATGTTTTTTTTTTTTTTCGTCTTCTTTGAGTCACACACTACATCACTGTTGAATTTTTCTCAGAATCTTTTACATTTAAAGTAAGAAATTAATTGGTGGCTAACCTTTAATTCTCCCCTCCATCTTTTTCCTCATCTTCCTTCTCCTCCTCCTCTTCTTTTTTTTTCTTAAATATTCACACAGAGGGCCTTTGCTTAACCACAGTTGCAGAAAATCAGTACCATTTGCAATGAAATATTTATAATGACAGAATGAAAAATTGGATTCATTTTCTGGACTGTAGCCGAACAGTCTGCAACTTTGTGCAGCATTGTTTAGCATCTCTCTTTCCTCCCTTTCATTTGGAGTCTCTTTCAAAAACATGCTCCATGTATGCTTACCTACACTTTGGAGGGAGGCCTACCAAAACAACTGAACCCATTTCTACTTTTGAAAAAAGAGTAGAGATAAAAAGAGCTCATTTTTGGTTTGTACTACGCTGTGGGAGGCACAGGTTGGGTTGTGGCCATGAAAAGGTAGAAGCTATCTGAAGGAAGTGGGTTAGCAGTGTGGGGAAATGTTGGAGAAGTTGACGAGGCATCTAGGACACATTGTGGACTGCATGTGGAGCAGAGTACAGATAGCGAGAATCGCAGTTAGCCTGTCCGAGCCCCAGCATGGGTCTAGCTGACCAGCGGAAGTGGGAAGGCAGCCTGGAGGTGTGTCATTCAACATTGTACATCAAATTTACCTTGCTTTTTTCCCTCCATGTTTGCTGCAAAGGCTTCCTTTCCACCTGACCCTCATATTTCAAGCACCTCCTTTCTAACCAGGATGGATGAATACATTTTTTAAAAGAGATAAATGACTCAGTGATTTTCAAACCAGTCTGCCTTACAAGTGCCACGTGCAATAATATACTTACTCCTATGACAAGATTGGATTCCAACAAGATGGTTATAAAGAACACCTCAGTCTACTATATTCGTTTTCTCTTACCTCTCCACAGACATGCCAAGAGCTGGCCCACTGTTCTTGTACCCTGGCAGAAGATATCAAGAGTGGGATTATACTCACCTCCAGTTCCTTCTCAGGCTCCCATTTCTACCCTCTGGGTTAACCTTTCCTTGTCTCCTTTTGGAGCACTGGGTTTAATTATTTTGCTTGCAGTCTGTATCTGTGTTTTCTTCAGGTGACTTTTCAAAAACAAAAGCAGTTTTAGAAGATTTAGATATACATAAAAAACACTCTCAAACTCAGCTTCTCATTGCCTTCACTCAATTTGTGTCATGCATCTCAACTCCACAAGATCAATAATCCATATTTTATTGTTACATAAAAGCTACGTATAAATGATTTAGCTCATCCATGCCATCTGATTAGCCCTGTTTTATTCACAGGGAAGAAAATATAACACAAACTTAACCTTCGCCAATGGATTATATTATATGATTGTAAAGTAGCTTTCAGCACTATAAAACAAATTCATAAGTATAATAGAGAATCCATTTTAATATCTATTTCTACTAGAAAAATGTGAATGATGTCACACTGCATGGGGGGGGTGACTGTAATCACTTTAATGTTTGCATCTATTATTCCAGTTTGTTTCTTAGTCTTCCTAGTATGAGTATATTGTCATCTTCCTTCACATCACTAGCAAGGAAACCCTGCAAAATTCTGAAAAACACCTACAATAAAGTTCTCTATTATTTCCATTTCTAGAGATACTTTAAACAGTTTCACCCTGAGGGACCAGAGCAGTAATACAGCGGGTAGGACATTTCCCTGATATGCAGACCAACCCTGGTTTAATCCCCAGCACCCCAAATATCCCCCCAAGCCCTGCCAGGAGTGGCCCCTGAGCACAGAGCCAGGAGTAAGTTCTGAGTGCTGCTGGGTGTAGCCACACACACAAACACTGCCAAAAAGAAAAGACTTTACCCTGAGGTAGTTTCTTCATATATATCTATGGATTTCCATCTTCAATATTTTTGAAATCTTTCCTTTCTTTTCATTGAGAGCCCAAGATATCTGCATGAATTTGGACTTGGAAGATAAGAAAGACAGAACAGGATTGCTGTATCTCACTAGCATAACTTGCGTGTGACACACACTTTCTCAGAGGATTAGAGTTCTTACACAGGCTTCTAGATTTGTCTTTTCATTGCATTTCCCCCACCCCACCAAAAATAATCATTTTGAGAAATAAACTGCTAGTCCAGCATGAAATGATATGTGTTCTGACACAAACCACATTGTAGCTGAGGAATCTAGCCTGAAGTTATTTTACTATAGCATGTCTTTGATATGGGAGAGAAAAAAGAACTTTCCTTGAGAGTGTGGTTTTTGAATGTGACAATAACTTTCCTCCAGTGCCGTGCATGGATTCAGCAGAAATTGTCTCCACTTAACCCTGATTATTGCTTTCTTTCTTGAGTATCAAGGTTAAGGGATGGGGGAAAAAATACTTATACATTAGTTTTTCAGCCACTTAGGTGAGTCTGAAATATATACCTGGGTAAATGGGAACTGTGGAACTGTAATAGCGGTATGTTCAGAATCAATCTCCTCTACAGACCAGGAAAGGCACATTGAATCGAATTCACTTATGTACTGCCAGATGTATTTGTGCATGTGACGTAGCTCAGTGAATGGCCTTGAATGGTTTGCTGTGTCATTAAGCAGAACTCACCGCAGCAACAGGCCTCTTGGCCCAAAGAAGAGCCATGTAGCCAGAGTCCTTCTTGAGGGAAAGTTGACTGGCACCCCTCCCCAACTCAGAAAGAGAAGCCCCCAAATGTGGACTCTGTTTTCATATCAGAATTCACATCTCTCTGGGAATATTTCTCTTCCCCTTGTCCAGAGCCTTCTGTGTTGTGGCTGGTTTGCATTTGTGTTTGAAGTGCCTGGCGGTTTAATGAAGTTATTCTTTTATAAATTTTGCAACACTGAAGCAAGCATGAGGGCTTTAAATTAGAATAAGTGCCACTTCTGTATGGCAGGTTCCTTTGAGGACTGATTAGAATGAGGCCTCCCGCCGCCTGGCCCTTTATGCATGGCGGTGTTGCCTGTGTACTTGTTTATGCTCACCTTTGAATTTGCATGAGTATGCACCATGCCTGCTGCCTGGCCCTCAGTTAGTCACGGCTGTCTTGCTTCCCGGATCATGTTAAATACTTCACTTTAAAGAGTTTTTTTTAATTATATTGCTTTATTGTAATGAATTAAAATTAACTTGGAGTAGCAAATTATATAAGGATGTGAGGGTTATAGATTACTCTCACCATAGCTACCGCACATCTTTGTGTGGGAGAATTGGAGGGCTGGCTTTTTAGTAGCTCTGAGCACCCTGAGAGGTGAGTAAACTGTCCCACAGAGACTGGCGGCAATGCCAGAAGAGGTGCTCCACAAGTGCGAGAGGGTGGGAGTTTCATGCATGGGTCTCTGAGGCAAGGCATGATGGTGTAGATCCGCCCTTTAAGACCTGGAGGATTCTGCTAAGAATGATGATGGGCAAGAGAGAATATAAGTTTATCATAAGACCTAACAAGGTGAACTGGGGCTTTAATACAGGGTTCAATCCTTGACCCCTTCATGGACCCTTGAGTGCCACCGGACGTTTTCTTGGGGGCCCAAGAGTACTTGGTGGGATGGTCCCGGTGCAACCCCAGTACTCCAGGGCCTGAGGAGTTTTGTATCCTCTCACCCTAGCACTGAGCTACCTGCCTAGAGGGCTTGTCACACCACCAGTTGGATCCCCTGAGCACCATTTGGAAGACCATCTCAAACAAACAAAAAGCTTAAATAGTTTGGATATAGGATAAGAAATACTTATAAGCCTTCCTGATTTCTTCTCTTTGTGCCAGTGTGAGCTGGCTAATAAATTGGACTGATTTGGGACAAAGCAAGAGATGAATTATTAAGGGAAAGAGACATAAGCCTTTCTGTTATACACACATTCACACACAAGGAAAAGGAGAGGAAAGAAAGCAGGCAAAGGAACATATCACCAAATTGGAACCCAAATCTGTATTTGTCTTTTATCTGAAGTAGGATTTTATTTTAAATTAAAAGACAAAAAAGAGTTGCCAAAGAGTAAAAAGCAAAATCCCAAACTTAGAACCAGTTGATGATTGGGGATGGGGGGATAGGTATCAAAAGGTACATACAGGTATGAAATAACCATTATAGCATAAAAGTCTTGGGGTGTGCCATACAGTTGGTGAATGTAGCTAATAATACTCTCATCTATTTGACAGTTGCCCAGTGAGTCTATCTCCAAAGTTCTCATAACAAAATAATAAATTTGGTAATTATATCTAAGGTCATGGTTCTGAACTGCACTTATTAGGGTGTTTTGTGAGAATATTTATATAGCAATAGAAATAGCCAAATAATCAGGTTAATAAAATGGGTGACACCCCAGTAGAGTTAGGACTGTTAAATATTTGCATTGTACAAAAAAATTCTTAGAATTTGAAACAAGTACTACTTGGGGTTTCATCCAATTTCATGTTCCATACCCTAAGGGACAGGAAGATCAAAGGCAGACACCAGGGGTTTGACCTGTAGAGCTCAGGCCTATATGTGTCCCTGCCCTCCTCGGCATATGCAGGCTTACTTAGGCATGGATGTACACACTCACTTATACCAACTCAGTTCAATTATGTAAATCCACATAATGTCCTTTCACAGCTTTGTTCTCTTTATGTCTGTTTCCCAAAGCAAGTGCCCTAGTAGAAAAGCACTTGGTTGCTTGTGATGGGCAAAGATGTTCACTTGTTATTCTTAATGATTTATAACATGTTTGACTTACTCTTCATGTGAGCTTAGCTCCTAGAGAGTATAGCGGTGTTTTTAATAAAAGAACACACTATGAGAAAAGTGGCATTTCTTTTGCTTTTTTTCCCCAAATACAATAAACTATTTTTCATAATTTATTGGAATTTGGTTAAAGGGAATCCCTGTCCCTATCCAGTGGAAAAGCAGAAAGAGCCCTTGCTCCCTCCTCTCCCCTACAAAGGTTGCCCTTTGAATATAAATTACGATGCCTTGTGCTTCTCTCCCATTCTAATCAGATGACCTTTTGAATCTACTGGACCAGAGTTTAAATCCTAAGCCTGCCAGTCAGTTTTTAAATCAATGCCTTGCTCCAACAGCTTTCAGGTACACAGCTTAAAATTTCAATGAATTTTATAAACAGTGGTAATGCTGGTGAAATCTTGCAACTGATGTAAAGCCACCTAACTGCATTGGAAGATGCTGGGCTTCTGTGACTTTGGGTAGTTTCACTAAGTCCTTTTTTTTAAAAAAATCTGCATACTGGAATTAAAAAACCAAGAGAAGAGGGAGGTACAGGAAATTTGTAATGTTTGTGAGAGGACATTTCTGAGCAATTATCAATTTAAGCTCCCATTATTCGCCACTAATTACTATACAAGGCTGTTAAATATTTAGCAGAAGTTTGTTTAATTGCAGTTGACTGCAAAGGAGATGCCTGAATAGGGCTTGAGCATCAATAGTAAGTTGTGTACCCAGAGCTAGGCAGAGAGGAAATTTGTATTCGCCCAAGATGAACACATTACAGTGGCAGACAAGCCTGCTTTTTTGTTCCTTCCACAGATTTATTTATCTTTAAGGTATCTAAAATTAGAGCACGAAGAAGGGGCACTGTTCACGAATGTAAAATTGGAAGGAGGTCATTCTTAACCTTGTTTACAGATGTTCTAGTTTAGAAAGCGCCAGTGTGATAAATTAAACATTACAGGGGGAAAAATTAAAGCTTAGCAACAACTGGCACATGGACACATCTGTCTGAGAAGCACTGACTTAATCCTTGAATATCTTATTAGACTGGATTGCCTCTCAAAGCCTTCTGTCCTACAATACGCTGGGATCCTGCCATTCCGGAATTTCAACAGCGTCTTTAATGCTTCAGCCTCTCTCTCACTTTTGCTGGCTTTAAATAGGTTGATTACATTTCCAGTTGGCTCCTCACAAGTAAACAGGTAGCTCCCTTTGACATTTTCTTTTAGAAACTAAACTTCACACTGTCCATCTTGTTCCTGGTGACCACTTTGTTCTTTTCTGTCTGTTCTTTCAATTTGGCACTTAATTTTTTTTTAATTGCAGTCATGCTGCATTATAACTTGATAGAATTTTTCAGTGAGCATCATTATAAACTCTCAATCAGCATATATTACATGAAGTTTGCCTCTGAAAGTTCAATTCTAGTGTTTATCATATAATGTCATTTTTTTTACTAAGTAGTTTTAGTAAACTACTGATAAGGCTATTATCAGTTTTTAAGAAGGAGGTTTTTTTGAGCATGTCATGTATTACTCTTTCTGGCTGTTGAATAAAAATGAAATTGTGACCATGTCCTCACTGTGAACCATCAGTGACATCTGTCCTATTGAAGCTGATGGATCAAAATGTTTTGTTTTATTTATATATAACATTTTAATTCCACAAGCTGGATATTGTTCTACATTAGCAATTTGGGCATTTAAATATTTTTCAAATTTGGGCTAGAGCGATAGCACAGCAGTAGGGCATTTGCCTTGCACTCGGTCAACCCGGGTTCGATTCCTCTGCCCCTCTCAGAGATCCTGGCAAGCTCCGAGAGTATCATGCCCACACGGCAAAGCCTGGCAAACTACCCGTGACGTATTCAATATGCCAAACACAGTAACAAGTCTCAAAATTAAGACGTTACTGGCCCGCTCAAGCAAATTGATGAACAATGGGAGGATAGTGACAGTGACAGACCGACTCTTTTCTCAGGCTTCTGAAGAGTCATATTAGAAAAGAAGTAAGCTAGTTAGTTGGTTTTCTTATGCATAGCTAACCACCATAGGCTTTTTCTGCTCAGTTTGGTGGCGTAAAAGTGCACCTGGGCTCATTGGAACAGACATGCCACCTCCCTTCCCAGTAGGATGACTCCTCACTTGCATTGGTAGCAGACTCCTGCAGTCTCTGTGGCTCTCAACCTGCATGACACTGTCTCCTGTGGAAGCCCATCATTTGCTTCTAGACTGATCTGAGAACAAAGCCCATAACCTCTCACTGCTGGGGAGGAAGTCTTCTTGTTTTCATTCTATAAATATTAATTCACAGAGTATAATTTTGGGGTCTTTCACTAGATTATAAATATTTCTAAAACAACATCAGTTTATTGCCAATGAAATATATTACCTTTACTCATCAATGGTATATTATTTTAGTAAATTGCTGAGTGGACATTTTTGGGGGACTTGGTTCTTCACATAAGCAATGCCCTATGTATGTGTATGTGTGTGTGTGTCTGTCCACAGTTTTACAAAGGCACGTGGACCATATTTTAAAATACCATGAAGTATGGTTCTTATCATATATATGTGTCTAGTTCATTGTTCCTTTATTTTTTTTAATCTGGTGGTAGGTATATCTCTTAAACCAAAGATCCAGTAGCATATGTAAGTATGGAACATTGAGTTCAGTATTTTCAAAACATTAGAAGACAAGCCAGAGAGAGATAGTACAAAGGTGAAGCTTGTGCCTTGCATATCGCCTCCTGTTTGATCACAGGTCCTACATAATAATCCCCCAAGAACAAAAAACATGGAAAAACAGATTCTCCTTAAGGACAAATTTCCCTCCACTGAGGCATATGTGACAGTGTCTAGAGACATTTCAAACTCATGACTGAGGTGCCTCAGACATGATGTGTTGCTGGTGCTGCTGAAACTGCAGCACACAGACAGCCCCAACACAAACAGTTCAGTTCAGTTGAATTCAACTCAAATTCTTGTCTAGCACAATAATTCAGTAGTACTGAGGTTGGAAAATCCTGTTGTAAACCAAGTCCCCCTAGTTTCTAGACTCTAATTTGTGAATTTCTCTGGAATGAAGTAATTAAGTGATATATAAATATGTGTGTAAATATATTTTATGCATGTATATACACTGAGCGATAGCACAGCGGTAGGGCGTTTGCCTTGCATGCAGCCAACATGGCCGACCCGAGTTCGATTCCTCCGCCCCTCTCGGAGAGCCCGGCAAGCTACCGAGAGTATCTCGTCTGCACGGCAGGGCCTGGCAAGCTCCCCGTGACGTATTCGATATGCCAGACACAGTAACAACAAAGTCTCCAATGGAGACGTTACTGAGCCCGCTCGAGCAAATCGACAATCAACGGGAGGGCCTTTACTTACTTACTTACTTTACTTATATATATGTATGTATATGTGTGTATATATATAGTTTGTGTGTGCAGTTTATATAATAACTAAGACATGCCTTAAAGGATTGTCCTTTGAATTACTTTGGATGAATTTTACATATATATATATATATATATATATATATATATATATATATGGGCTGAAACAATAACACAGAGGGTAGGGCGTTTGCCTTGCACACGGCCGACCCAGGTTCGATTCCTCTGCCCCTCTCAGAGGGCCCAGCAAGCTACCAAGAGTATCCTGCCCACACAGCAAAGCCTGGCAAGCTACCCATGACATGTTCGATATGCCAAAAACACTACAACAAGTCTCACAATGGAGACATTACTGGTACCTGCTCGAGCAAAATCGATGAACAACGGGAGGATGAGGAGAGTGCTACTATATATATTTATATATATGTATATATACATACATACATACATACATATATGCACTTTTGAACATAAACTCATGAACATTGCCAAAGTCTACATGCTTTACAACCATCACAGATCATTCTTCTGTCATCTTATGTAGCATAAACGTTAAGAAGAAAACAGCAAAATGTCCTTTGGTGAGGCTGATTAGAATGCCAAATCATTTCCTCTGGGACACATTATAGGAAATTTCATTGCCAGATACATTTAAAACTATTCTGGAGAGACCATAAAGATAGTCTAGGAATTAAGGCACATGCCTTGCATGCCACCAGCCCTGGTTTGATCCCTGACACCACATGTTCCCCTGGATATCTCTGGGTGCATTTCTAGGGGCCCCCAAGCACTGCATGCAAGGCCCCAAAACAGAACAAAACTGGTCTGGAGTATAAACTTCATAGAATCATTCTGATCCAGCAAGGGGACAAGCTAAATAACCCAGTAGTCCTATTCTTTCCTTAATATCTTGAATTTACCTCATCATTCCTGATGATTCCATTTCACCTTTTGCTTTAATATAGCTCAGTGTCATCCAGAAAATGCTTTGAGATGGCAGGCCCAACCCATGTGAACTGTTAAATGTCAAAGGAAAATACATCAGTGTCTCTTTAAGTTCATGATGATGACATTACCATATGAAAAATAAAAGGGGAAATTCTGCCAGTGCAAACATGATCATAAATACAACATTCATGGCATTACGGTGAGGGGCAAAAGCTTCTTCTGACAAGGGGTTTAGGAAATGCCATGGCTATGTCAAAATAATACTTGAACCTCATGTTAGTAAATTCTCACAAAGTAAAAATTATGAATCAACTTCCCTGGCTATGGAAAATAATGGGAAAAATGAAAAAATCATGTCTTGAATGTTTCTCAGTGCACTTTGGGCCATATTTTAAATATAATATTTTAAGGAATATGTATTAAAAAATATAGCATCTCACCAAAATGGATGTACCTATAAAATATAGACATATAGGTATCTGCATTTTTGTGAGATACAATATTTTATGATATAAAATTGTTATATTATTTTAATTTTATGTTTACCAGGAAAAGTCCACAAAAAAGACAAAATCTCTCCCAACTTTCTCCAACTATAAAGCCTATCATTTGTGGAAAATGAACACTTTGGGTAGCAGAAATGGGGTCCTACTGGTATTTTGGGATGCTTTGGGCCTTTAATTTTTAGAACATTTCTAATGGTACTTTCAGAGCTGTCACAGTTCACTTTTAATTATTTTAAAGCAATGAGTACTTTTGTAATTTGTGTGGACTTTGAAAATGCTGATTTATGACATTCGCATCCCGTTAACCGTATTAAGATGTTTAAAGGCACCCTTTGCCAACAGTGGGTGTTTTTTTTCACCAACATATGGGAGAAATAACCCAGTACCCTGTCATCACTAGCTTTTGTATACTTTTAAAACTATTTTACTAGCAAAAGAAGTTGGGGAATGAAAAAGAAGGGGGTGGAAATGTAAAAATCTTGATTAGAAAGTATAATTTAATAGAACACGTATCGAACCAAATGTATTGATTAATGTGGAAGATATAGTACTTATATTGATTCAAACCAAAGATTTAGTACTAAAAGCTCTAA